>NC_048540.1:13095520-13360538 GCF_902806685.2 Maniola hyperantus | reverse complement strand
TATCAGAAATTAATACGTTACAACCACTACAACATACAAAATATACCTAAGTGATAAATGAAAGAAGCTGAAGGAAGCTGTGGTAGCCTGCCTTCCAATCGGAGGTGGGGGTTCGATCCCGGGCACGCACCTCTAACTTTTCGGATTATGTGCATTTTTAAGTAATTAAATATCACTTGCTTTAAACGGTGAAGGAAAACATCGTGAAGAAATCTGCATGCCTGAGAGTTCTACATAATGTTCTCAAAGGTGTGTGAAGTCTGCAAATCCGCACTTGGCCAGCGTGGTAGACTATTGCCAAAACCCTTCGCACTCTGAGAGGAGACCCGTGCGCTGTAGTGAGCCGGCGCGGCGTTGGGTTGATCATGATGATGATGATGATAAATGAAAAATATAACTTACTTCAAGTGCATTAGCCGCACGGCATTTAAGATTGGCTGGTTTATTTTTCACAACATAAGTATTTTCAGGTTCCAATAGAAAAACAGGTAAATTATCTTTAGTAGTGTGTAGTGGTATTTTATCATCTATTGGTAGTACATTTTGTGTATTACTCCTAGATGTAGCTACTTCAGGTGAATCTTTATAATTAGCTTCTTTGTTTTCGTAATCATAATCTAAATACGAATGGTCTTCTTCATTATCATCTTCTTCCTCCTCCTCCTCCTCCTCCTCGTTGCTTGGAAATACAGGTGGTAGGAAATAATCTTTGGCTTCATTGTTAACATTCATAAGAAAGTCTAGTGGTCTTTTGCTATCATCTTTGTAGTCTGTTTCGACTAAACTATCATCTGCTCGATGTTGAGTACCTAAAATATACACCAGCTTTTGAAGTAAGCTTATAGTATTAAATTGATACTAATCTTAATACTTGACCACTTCAATGGCGCATTGGTTGGCGTTATAGTCTCAAGAGTTGGCTTCTCTCTTTAGATTTCGCGCAGGGGCATTTTGAAAACTATGATTTCTAAATTATGTCTGGTATGATCTGATGGGAGGCTTCGGTTGTGATTTGTTACTACGCCAATCTATTCGACGTTCGGGGGACGATCCGCGTAGAAACCGATTGAGATAAGTTAACCCGCTTCCATCTTAGACTCATATTACTAATGGATAGGAGCGCAGATAAGGTCTAACTTGTCATCACAAAAAAATCTGGTATTCAATTCCTCGAAAACTACTAAGTGATTTTACGAAATGCCTACTTGTACTTTTTTCTTTAAAAATTAAAATATAAGGGAATCTAGGAAAAAAAATTGTAAGTTCTAAAAATTTTGATAAGTACGAGTTACGAAGTGCCTTACTGCCTTAACCAGTATTCACATTTGAAACGCATAGTATGTATGTAGTATGCTCGTATGTTATTCAATATCGTAGATTAAAACGCTAGTTTTTTAAGGCTTTTCGAAAATTAACTGTTCCTAACTAGGAAACAATTTTCAATTGTACTGTTTTCCTTTTTACCTAAATAATTACCTACATATTATACTTACATATTCCTTACAGTGAGTATTTCGATAACAAAAATGGATTTCAACAGTTCCGTATAAATAAAAAAAGAAAATAGAACTTACTTTTTACACCGTCCTCTCCCTGTACATAAAATACCAAATGTATTTGAAAAATCAGGAAACAACTCCAATAATGCACATCCATTTATACACTGGTACGAGCTCAAACAAATTAATAAACCAAGAACTTTGGCATTATTGCCATTATGTTCCATAACTGATTTTTATTTTGTTTACATTATATTTTATTCGTATCTTCCATTTACTTTTCGATTTCTCCGTTTATAACTACCACACATACATTTTATGTTTCATTTATAATGTCACAGATTAAATTAAAATTAGATTTTAAAATGACGACGTAAAAGTTTTTCACAAACTCATTTGCATTTATATAGATGTTCACACCACCAGGGTTGCAGTCCAACTGGGGATAGGGGTTGAAGGGTGAACGAAAACAAAACGGGAAAGTTTGCCACGCATGCGTCTAAGTTACTCTATCCACAAACAAAGTTTGAGATCTAATGAATGTTGATGAATCGGTATTTAAGAGCTTGCTATCATCAATTATTAGAAAGCTATGGATGTGGTAAGTTTGAAAGTTTGTCAATCTATGAGATCGCCCCCAGTGGTTTTTTGCAGCGATACAGCCGCAAAAAGGTAACAGTAGCGATGCGTCGCTGGCCCGTGTACCTTTGCCGACGATTCTGTATCGCTATTCGCTAGGTACTATTGTGATTCAGAATCGCGTTCAAGTTACGCACGGCTGTATCGCTACAAAAAGTCGCCGTGGGTGATGTCCCTAAAAGTAATATTTTCATATATCATATTTGGCATATGTATGGAAAGAAAGCAATTCACTCAAATAGGTTGTTGACAATGTTACGCATCCTGAATTTCTGTTTGTCCACGGGTAAATAAAATCCTAAAAATTTCAGCTTTCTAGCGTCATTCAAAACGAAGCTATGACTGCTCGAAAATACGACGAAACGCTTCGAGAAAAGGTACGTAGTGCCCCGTCCTTTAGTTTGGCTCGTCTTGGCGGGGGCACTGCCTTGCCCACTGATTCAGGTATTCAGGCAGTTTTTTCGAGGTGGAATTGGTTTACCATGTAATAAGAAGATACTTATGTCTCAAAATAGCGCAACGCGTGGGTGTAGATTCACATACGACCTTTCAGATTTCAGTCCACACTCCACCCACTGACCGTCGAGTAATTGAGGCTTTTCATTGAATTGATGAAAAAGGTATTTTTCCGATTTGTGCGAAGAATAGTCTTGTTTACTCTAAGAAGTCCATTAGAGGATAGTTTTTGCTGCCAACCTTGCCTACCATCATGATGCATTGCATTGATGTAAATGGACTTCTAAGAACTCATCTAAAATGAAACGCTAAGATTTTTTTTTAATTTATAGACTAGCTTATGCTAGTGACTTCTTCCGCGTGGATTGGGGTATGATTTTCAAAAATCCTTTCTTAGCGGATGTCTACGTCATAATAGCTATCTGCACGCCAAACTTCTGCATGATCCGTCAGTCACCTTTTCTTTTTATATATTTAGAAGATTAGCGATTGGCTGCAAGCAGACCTGCTGGCAAGTGACGATGCCGCCTAAGATGCAGCGCGCTAGCCTAAAAGATGCTAATTCACTCTTGACTTGAATAAACCTATGCTAAAAGTGGTCATATCCTACGGGGAATCCTACGGGGGAGAATTTAGAGAAAATAAACAATAATATGATTTACCATTATTGCATAATAAATATTTTGTGATTAATTTTGATTAAGACGCTTGATTACTTAATGGTGGATATAACAATGTTCCAGAAAAGAGCTGTTCTTTTTTCACTAAAATGAAGAACAGAAAAGGATGATCAGCGTTGAACCTCAACGGTTTTTGGTAAGACAACTTCGACATAGAAATTGCTGAAAAGAAAAAATAACTATATTATTATTTCAGGTATATTTTCGTTGTTTTTTGTATTTCATTTTCCACAAATAAATGCGAAAGTGTGTTTGTTTGTTGGTTTCTTGATTTGTCCTTTAATCACGTCGCACGGGAGCAACGGATCGACTTGATTTTTTGGTTGCGTGTAGTTTGAAGATCTGAATTCTGACGACATATGCAACTTTTATCACGGAACATCAATAAATTCCCACGAGATTTTTTGAAACTTATTTTTTAAAACGGACGAGCCGTGAACAGTCAGGATATTGCATTAATTTAGCACACTTACTGCCAGTGCTGTACGAGTCATAATAATATGGTAGGTACCCGAATCAGTAATACCAGATTTCTAATTTCCCGTATTAGGTCCTGACTTTCAAGTTTCAAGGTCCTTAAAGACATGGAAATTGAAAACTTATTCACTTTAACAAAAAATAGTTTTGTGTTTAATATGAAAATCACAACGAGTTTTTTTTTGATAGGGAATAATGGTACGCGATAGGTCGAGATGGCAATCGGGGTGGGGACACCCCGCACACCCGCACAGTCCTCTCGATAGCGCGGGTGACGTGCGAGTGCGTTCCCCTCCTCATACACCAATTACCATAATATATCGATATCACGTACTATATACCTATGTTTTTTTTTCTTTACGGCAACTGTAAATCGTCTACTCTAGGACTTACATGAAGAAGCACCAGCTTCTGAACCAAATTGGTGAACATCTATAAAAGCTTTCTGTTTCGCCGATGTGACGTATACGCTTCCATCTCTCGTAATTTTCGTTAAACCAGAATCCTTAGTATCGAAAATTTTTTTTACACCTGCCTGAATTGAAAACACAAATGATTGAAGATCATTAAAATAAGTAGGTACCTATAATATCAGAACATAGAGTTCACATCGCAAGCTTCAAACTATAGGGGCGTATTTAAACAAAAATATCATAATGGTGCCTAAACTACTTGTTAAGAAAATAGTCAAATACTTTTTGACGTACGATTGTTACATCAACGAAGCTCAGAGTAGTTTGTATCTCCTAGTGATTGACTAAGAGCCCGGGAGGGCCAGACCTTCCTTATTTTATAAAAGCTAAAAGTTTCTATGCGCATGGTCTGATAGTCCCCAACATAGGTAAGTATAAGAACGATCAGTGACTATGAAGTGTTGATCATGGTGGCTTTGGCAGCTAACAAAAACGTATAAAGTCTTTCGCCAATGTATTATGTCTATTTTTTATATTTTCTTCGGAATAGTATTAGAAATAACAATGCATTGCCAGACATTTAGTATCGTGGCAACCCCCTTGCCAGACAACCAAGAAATATTTCAGATTTAAGCCACGATACTAAGTGTCTGGCAATGCATGATGTTATTTCATACTATTTCGAAGAAAATAAGACCAAGAATGGGCTCTTTAAAAAACGCGTCTTTAAAAAGTCAAAAGAAAAATGCTAATAAGACCAAAACGAAGTCAAAATTACCACTTCATACAGCTCTCTCAAATTAGATGTGGATTCTATCCTAAACTTAGGCACGTTTAAGTCAACATTCGTCTCGTGCATGCTAGCCATCGCAGAGTCCAACAATTCTGGAGCTAGTTTCAACTGACTCAGTAATATTGAAAGCCCAAGTTGCGTTGTCGGTAGAACTATGACGAACGACGCCTTTTCTCCCAGGTAAGGTATTTCAATTATCTGTTGAAATCACGGAATCTACAGACTCCAGGCATACAGGGTGTAATTAAAAAGCTTGCAAAAACAAAGACAGGTCATAGTGCTGAAAAAATAAGTAACACAAGAAATTGACCTGTAAGTATTTTTAAAAAATTTGCAACGTTTTGCAAATAAAACACCTGACTGATGCTAGAGGTCAAAGAACGTTGCCGACGCATGTAGGTTCATTGCCGCGTCATATGCGGGGCTTTGACCCGAGTTTGCACGGTATACATTGCGGGTTTAATGCTAAGATATATAGAGCGTATTGACAGAGTTAAAATGAGTTAAAAATAGAGATTAAAAGTAGGTTAGACATTTTAATTCTACGCTCTAGGGATTTCTTGATCATGGTTATTTCAGAGTTTCCTATAAGTTCAGGTAAAAGTACTTTAGTAAAATTATTTTAAAATACTAGATGATGCCGACTTTATCCGCCAGAAATAAGTAGGTACTTAGATTGTTTAAAATCCCATGGGACTTTCCGATTTTCCAGCATAAAAAGTAGCCTATCCGTCTCCAGGATGCAAGCTATCTCTGAACTAAATAAAAAGATGAAGTCAGCGACGGTAAATGTAAGGTAATTCTGTCTTTCGCTAAAATCGGTTAAACAGGTGAGTCGTCACAAGGTAGCCGACAAACATATAGTACTTTTGCATTTATAGCATAAGTACTTGTAAAAATTAAGAACTTACTTCAGCGCTTAATGCATCACTCGTAGTATAGTTATAATAGCCACTTCTAGTCATCATTGGTACTGTTATGGAACCCATCGGACTATAAAAGGTTTTGTTGTCGACCTTATCAAATGGTTCTTTCCATCTGCCCTATGATCGGTATAACTTTTTATCAATTAAAGATTTTATTTGATTTTTTATTTATTACAAGTATGAAAAATGCTCACGCTTGACAATCATGACTCTATGTAAAGCCATGACAATGATGAGATCTATGATCTATCAATTTATAGGTAAAGCGCACTTGCCTAGAAGAAGATGATAAATCTAAATATGTAAAAGGAAAAGGTGACTGACTGACTGACTGATCTATCAACGCACAGCTGAATCTACCGGATGGATTGGGCTGAAATTTGGCATGTAGATAGCTATTATGACGGAGGCATCCAATAGGAAAGGATTTTTAAAAATTCAACCCTAAGGCTGCCTGTCCACTGGTGCGGAGCGGAGCGGAGATGTGTTGAGCAAACCAATCAGATTGTCGGTAAATAACGTGATGATTTTATTCCGCCGTCTGACAAAACTCTGATTGGTCAACTATACACATCTCCGCTCCGCTCCGCATCAGTCGACAGGCAGCCTAAGGGGGTGAAATAGGGATTTGTGTAGTCCAAGCGGACGAAATCGCAAACATAAGCTACTTAGTAAATGATAAATTAATATGAATCCTTACTCTGTGATATTAGTAAGAATTGGTGGCTGTCAGAGATTAAGCCTATTCGAGGAGTCTTTATCGGTGAAGTATGACGTCGTAAAGAAATCTGCATGCCTGAGAGTTCTCCATAATGTTTTCAAAGACTTTATGTGCAGTCTGCGAATTTGTACTTGGCCAGAGTGGTGGACTATGTCATAAGCCGTGTTCGTCTGGCGATGGGTTGATGATGATGGATGATAGTACATAGTAAGTTTGGATAGCTACTTACACTAAAATATACAGCGTTGACCAATACCAAAGAAGTCGTTGGAGATATATCAAAAGGTGCCACGATGTCCTTTATCATGTGATTTGTTTGTGAAGAAACCTTCAATAAAATATTATTATCGCCATTACATTGACATTATTGTCGCTAACTATGTGCCTCATAAGAAAGCTCAGAGTCACTCAGCGGGCGATGGAGTGAACTATGCTTGGAGTCTCTCTACGTGATCAATGAATCAGAAATGAAGAAATCCGTAGGAGAACTAGAGTAACCGACATAGCACAACGGGTTGTGAAGCTGAAGTGGCAATCGGCAGGGCACGTAGTCTAAAAGTCTGAAACTCCGATATAAGTTGGGTTTCCAAGTTGCTGGAATGGGGACCTTGCACCAGGCACCAGAAGGTTCATTGTTGGTAGCTAGGTAGGTAAAATTTACGAGTTACGTGCATTTTCTTGACCTATTTAAAAAAAACAGATTTACCCATAAGTTAATCTCTTCTGCTGCATACGTAGAGTTCTGGAAATCAAGTTTCACCGCACTGGACCCGAATATGTCCCTGGATTGATCCACAAAAGGTCTATGTAGGTGGGCCGTTTGAGATACGTATAGTCTACTCGCTATATCCAGCTTGCCTCCAGGCAGGTACCGTAACTCCACCAGAAGCGGTTTAAAGCGATTCCGGATCTATAAATTACCATTGAAAGTTAATTAAATCCATCTATCTGTCCATTCTAATATTATAAATGCGAATGTCTGTCTGTCTGTCTGCTAGCTTTTCACAGCCCCAACAGTTTAACCGATTTGAATGCAATTTGATACAGAGTTAGGCTACTTTTATCCTGGAAAATCAAAAAGTTCCCACAGGACTTTTAAAAAAGTCTTTGAGATATTTCAAAGGAATTAAAAAACACTGGAATCAACTACCTACGTAGTTAGTTGATAATTTGCTTTACCCCACACCCATAGTCGGTTAAAAATACAGGCGAACCTTAGACATCCTGGAAACGCCTAAAGCTGGTATAAGTTCTTCCTGGGTCTGACCTTCAGCTCCTAGAGCCAGCTTTGCCAGCGGCATCAACGCTGACAGTGGCGAGCATACGCTGTTCTCTGCTGGGTGACCACAGAACTTGATGATAAAACAAATATTATTAAAAATAGGTATATGTAAGCAGTGGCATGCACGAGGTTTTTTAAACTTTATTGCACAACTAGAGTTATATAAAAGGCGGACTTAAGGCTCATACATAGACCACCACCTATAGACGCCTAATAGCCGAACACCCCCGCTCGCCAAGCTTAGGCACTTGCTTAGCATAAAAGTCAGCCCACGCCCGTTCGATACCCTCGTTCCGCACATTGTTTTGCTTACGTGACTTTTAAGTCCACCAATCACAACAAAGCATTCTCCCCTGACCCCCGCCAACATTTTACGATTTTGTTTTCATGCAAAACCTTGTAGGTATATGCGTACTCTAGGAGTTAAATTCTCTGTGAGCTGAAAGGGCCTTAACTGCCAATCAACCTTAGGAAGGAGTGAGAGATGCGTAGTGGCCAGTGGGTATGCTCAAAAGCAATGGCTGATAAAAAAACCGGTCAAGTAAGAGTCGGACTCGCACACTAAGGGTTCCGTGCCATCAAACAAGATACACTTTTATGTCAAACACTGCAAGTTAATGACGGACTGCACCATCTACTCAGGTACTACTTGGGTAACTTTTTTGTTATTTGATCGATTTAATTAGTTTTTTCGGTTTACGTCATTATTTTTATTCTAGTTTACAATAAAGTAATAAAAAAAATAGAGTCTAATACCCAATTTAGTTAATTATGCGAATTTTTTACCATTTTGGTATCTGAAACCCTAAAAACTGATTACGAGAAATTCAGAGATCTGAAAAACATGTTAAATCACAGTAAAGCTGATGTTGTACATGTGCAAATACACGTTAAAATCATTTTTACCACAAATAATGTTTTCAACAAATTCCCTCTCAAGTCAATGCGGCTGTTGGATGTATCTTCGGGACTATCCTCGTTTTCTCGTTTAATCCCTTTCCTGTGTTTCTTTGCCAGCAGCACAGCTAAACAAATTGACACTATATAAACTGTAAAAGAAAAATATAAATCACCCAGACATGAGTAGTGTAAGATGGACCGCAGTACGCGGCTGAAAGTAATGTACATCGGCCTTTAGAATGCCATTTCGGCTTTGTCTCTGTCACTCATACCCACCTGTATGACGTTTTGTCGGTCCCAACGACAGAGACAATGCTCTACAAATCTGCTACCTCCTTCTAAATGTCGATGTATATTACTTTCTGCCGCGTACTGTAGTTCGTTATTTTGATTAGTTTTTTTTATTCAGATACAAGTTATCCCTTGACTGCAATCTCACCTGGTGTTAAGTGATGTTGCAGTCTAAGATGGAAGCGAGCTAACCTGGAAGGGGTATGGCAATTTTTATTAAACCCATACCCCGTTTGTTTCTACACGACATCGTACCGGAACGCTAAATCGCTTGGCGGCACGACATGTGGTAACAAGCTATGGTCAAAGGCTCCCACCAGACCGGATCAGAAATTTAGAAATTATAAAATAGCAATTTTTTTGCCGGGAATTATACCCGGGACCTCCCACTAATAAGACCACAGCGCTCACCACTGCGCCAGGAGGTGGTCACAGACATAAATATATTTTACTTACTTTTGAAAATAAAATTCATCTTGGTTAATCTATACAAATATTAATCCAGCATTTTGATCATTGATTTTAAACACACAAGCTTTACAATCTGAAATCAATTACCTTTTATGGGACTAAGAAATTATTGTTATGTAATTTCATGGTATTGTTTGCTTATTGCTCTTTAATCCTGTCCACACTCACATTAGATAGGTACAGAGTTAGCACACGTAGGTGTATCTAGTAACGTGTTCAATGAACAATCAAAGTTCAATCTACTCTATGTAGGTAACTACTACGAATATAGAATATATTGTTATTCTTAGTATAAGATTCTACGACGTCAAACATCAAAATAATAACAAAACCCATAACAAAACCACTCGATCACTTTTATAGTTTACATCTACTAGGTCTAATTAAATAAGTCTATGGTTTACATAAATAGTTATGACTTATGAGTTCACGTTATTATTTTAAACTATAATATTATAAATAAGAAAACCAGATGTTTGTTTGAATTTTGGCGCTTTTTCCACATTTTCATATTTCCGCTACGTTTCCGGGTATGCTAACGCCATCTAAGTTTACAACATTGCACTATTAGTTTTTTTTTTTTTTTAGGTTTTTTTTTTTTTTTTTTTAATACAATAAAACTTAAAGCTAGCCTTATCTAATTACTATATAAATCATGACCGCGTGGAATGGTGCCAAGAATACTGGCTGCATTTCCGCGCTGGAAATGCAGCCATAGTTGTCGCGACGAACGTCGCGAAATAGTTAATTGTACAAAATATAAATAGTAATCATCGTAAAATTAAATCATCCAATTATAATATCTAATTACAATAACGAGCAAAGCGAGATTAGAAGGAGAGGAATCCAGAGCCGGACGCTTAAAATACTATGGTAAGTTGTCTGTGACTTTACTCTGTGGGTCTAATGGTCTATACTTGAAACGCGACGCCGACTGTCTGTGGTCGAAGCCTTAAACCACGGCGCCCACCATTTTGTTAACTGACTGGATCCGAGCACGGCAGCCTCGCCTCAAAGCACGCCTGCCGTCATCAGTTCGGTGCCTCGCATCCTGTATTATTACTCGTAAGTGGCTAACTATAAGTAACTATATTTGATTGCTATTAATTGTGTGCATAAGGAACGTTTCCATGTAGCCAACGTCGAGAGTCGTAAGGGCCCTTTATTGGCAGGCCTTAGTCGGAATAGTAAATCGTCAGCGTCGGGAGCCATTGGGACCCTTGTTGGCAGGACTTGGCTGGGAGAAAGTAATCCGTCAGTATCGAGAGTCGTAGGGGCCCTCGGGTGGCAGGCCTTAGCGTCGAACCGCTAACTCTCGATACAGATGACGAGACCAGCTAGCTCTCGACGTCAGTGACGACCCCGGCTAACTCTCGGCGTAAGTAGCAAGCAAAGGTGTGGCACTTTGAGCCGGCACGAATAGCCAGTTACCTGACCGAAACGCGGTAGGTCAATGGGACCCAATTATAATCCTAATGGCTGGGCTAATGATGGAACCGTTCCTCCTTTAATTTAGTGCTAGTCAGCCCTGGTCTTCCCCGCTTAGCGGCGAGGAAGACAGTAGCCCCGGCAGATTTCGTCTAGGCGAAATCTGCCCGTCCCATATATGTATTACAGAGTGCGAGGCAGTGGATTCTGTCCTATGCGACGGGGAGGAAGGCCGCTTCCTCGCCCGTCGCCTCAGTGCCGCGGAGACGGCGCATTAACCTGGTGTCGCACGCGCAAGCAGACTGCGCATCGAGCAAGGGTGAGTGCATAATCAAACATTCACAAACTAGCCTTCGTGACGTCTCTGGTTTCAACCCTCAAACCCGGGCGGCAAGCCGAGTCTAACTAAGCATAAACAGGAGGCGCCACGACATGGTGGAGGTGCTGGGATCTGATAAATCAGTAAATGAGCTTTCAGCAAAAAATGCTAAAAGAAAGAGGGTTGTCAAATAAGTTGTGAATGTTGTTATGCACTGACCTAAATCAGACATGTCTCGACAAGTCTCGACACGTATAGAGCGGCAAAGACCATTAGACCTTAATAGGTTATTTTCATGTCTTGTTTTCTCGTAGCTATGTGATTTGTTCTGAATATGATTATTCTTAAGCGTAAATGACCTACCTACCTACACATAAAAATTATTTTTCCTACTATTGAGTTTTGATACCTACCTACAGGTGATGAATAATTCTACTTATAACTAACACTTTAAACTCTAATACCTACTTTAAATAAGCAAAGTTATGTTGCATTTCACTGATGATTTTAACGTTTTCTTAGACAGTTTTAATATAAATACCTACAATACATTGTAGTGAATAGTGACAAATGTTCAATGTTTAATTTAATAAAGGATAGGTACCTACCTAATGTGAAGAATAAAGGAGGATGCTGTGCGTATAGTCCTATAATAGAATAAAGGAAACCGAAAATTAAGAATAACCTCATTCTCTGTTAAAGTCTAATTGTAATGATGCGGCGGTATTACCAACGTTCTGAATTATTATATTCACAATAAAGTGACACTGTTATTGCAGTTTAGTGGAATAATTATTATAATTATGTTGATCCATGTGGGACTAAATCAATTAAAATAAAAGTTTGAGCTCGCATCAACATTCTGACAAATTAAGATTATTATAATATCATATTCAACAGAGACTTAAAGATGAGTCAATTTCAAAAGTATTTAGGGTTCCGCACCTAGTAAGAAAGAAAATCAATTCTAAAGGTTATCGTTTCTTGTATAACAGTTATAAATGTGAAAAAACCCTTGGTTTCGGTGCGCAAGAAATTCTTTTTTTTTCACAAATTTTATGAATGAAACAGTGAAGTGATATGGACATTAACAATAGACGATAGGTACCTAGAGCAGTCACCTGCGATAGTACACTGACCTTTGCCGGTGCATTCACACTGGACTTGCTAGAACGGTTAAATAGTTACACACATACCTACCCGACTTGAGATTGCTATGATCATACAATTTTGATACGAAGGGGTCAATCATTGAATGCTTATGCTGAATGGTCACACAGTGTGTGTGCCCACGCATACCTAGTAACTGAGATGATTAAATACTAAAATTGAGACCCGGTTTAGCAATACGAACCTTAGGCATGAAATAAAAGCCAGTAGAATGTACAGAGATTTAAGAATATTTGTAGAAGTTTATTGAATAGAGGTATAATGCTACTCTATTTTACTACATTCTATATCTTGTTGCAAGGGTAGGCATAACCCTTCTAGCATGTTAGTGGAATTGTGTACACATCTGTGGGCAGATGACTGACAATTATTGATAAGGTCGTTGTCACACTATGACGACAGGGCCGGACTATGAAATTGATTTATGATAAAGTCGGTTACTTACTTTATCCGCGATACTAATTAATTTCATTCTACAACAACAACGGTACAAAATTATTTCGTTATAACTAGTCGTTGAAATTTATTTGATAAATTATTTGATGAATATATGAGATTTATAGAACAAGGGTCACCATGAATATTCAAACCATAGGACATTGATGTAACACAACAACTAAATAGAAGTTTTAAATGAACTTTAAAGTGAAATAAATGAAAGATGAACGATCATTTGATAAATAGATCTACGATACTGACACAGATAAATAAAATTAGTTAGATTAAAAAAAAAAAAATTTTTTTTTTGTTTTGGCCAATCCGCTTCCTTTCTTTTTCTCTCGCTTTTCTCCTAAGCGGTGCTATTTCATTTATAGAGAGACGAGCCACGAAGTTCCCGGTCACAACGAAGACATCAACTAAAATTCTAAAAACCTTAAACAACTAACCCGTTTTAAGGAAACTTTTATCTACTAATATTTCGAACATACCGACAAGATGGATCAAAGTCTCTTGGCGATATTGCACTCAATGAAAACAAAATTACAAAATTTATCAACCAACGCATCTCAAATAATAGAAACTCTTGATGATCCAACCACTCAATCTCCAACGATTATACAAGAAGCAGAAATTATTTCTTCGAAATTACAAACTTTGTTAAATAGATTGAGCTCCGAATTGACCAACTACTTTCGATTAAGCAACGATCCTGCGCCTGATGACATATCCGAGATATCTACAGTACAATTAGAAGCCGAAGATATATTGTGTGAACTTAAAGTCAAAATTAAAGAAAAGATTAAAGTAATTGAACGAGAAAATCAAGTCAACAGGGATACGAATCCGAATCTAAACAGCCGGCTACCGAAACTGAGTTTACCGGAATTCGACGGCGATATCCTGCAATGGTCAACATTTTGGGATCAATTCAGCTCAAATATTGACAAACGAAACTTAACCGATGTCGACAAGCTATTGTATTTAAAAGCTTCATTGAAAGGTGAAGCGAAGAAGATCGTGGAAGGCTTAGAGACAACAAACAAGAATTACAGTATAGCACTAGTGACATTAAAAAATCGATATGGGAAGGAAAACCACATAATTGATGCACACTACTCAGCGCTGTATCGTGTCAAGGCTTCCACCGCAATGAATGTCACGGAGGTGAGACAAACACTGAACGAGATCGAACGACATCTTAGGGTGCTTAAATCGCTGGGCGAGGACATAAACCACAACCATCTACGTTTCCTAATCATGGAAAAATTCCCGCAAGAAATCATTTACGAAATGAAAATGAAAACAAACACCGAGTCCATCGAGGAGATAAGGAAATGCCTCGAAGTCATTATCACGGCTAGGGAAGACGCAGAGAGAGTTATCCAAGGAAAATCTGAAGACAATTACACTACCCAATCTCTACATGCGAATGCATCCGACGACAATAATATGGAAGTAAAATCCAAAAGGCCAACAAATAAAGGAAAGTCTATAAAGAAACCCGAAGCAAAATTTCAAAATAAAAATCGGGGATTATTTCAAGGTTGTCAGGGAAGTTTTAAGAAACAATTCAAAAGAAAATGGGAAGAGCAAGTAGGAAACCAAGAAAGGCAACACGAAAAGAAAAGAAAACTTCACTGCATCTTCTGTCAGGAGAACCATTTTAACGATCAATGCAAAGCCTTTACAACGTTACGAGAAAGGAAAAATAAATTAATTAACCGATGCTACGCATGTCTTCGCATAGGACATACCGTAAAGATATGTGAGAGAAAAATAAAATGTGCACACTGTAACGAGATTGGATCTCACAATCGGGCACTTTGTCCTAAAAATCTACAAAAGGAGAGTGAAACAACTAATAAATAAATAAAAATAATAAATAAGAATGTAAATAATAAATAAGAATAATAATAATAAATGATTATATAAATAATAAAAATACAAAACGAATCAACTAATACGTTAATGCAATTAGATACCAAGGATACTACTATACTTCAAACAGCAGTTGTGAACGCGAAATCTGAAAAGGAAGAACATCCTGTTCATTACTTGCATCATTGTGTCCATCAGAAGGAGAAAACCATCAGAATTATATACCGACTCCAAAAAAGCGTTTAAACAAATGTCTATGAACTTAAGGGAGTGCAGTTCTAATTCTTATGAATTTATGACACAAATCCCAGACTCGTCAAAGGAAATCCGTGTTAAGATATTAGGACTTGATTGGGATTTAAAGGAAGATCTACTTCAATTGAGATACAAGATCGACTCTAATGCGAACAATAAACGGGAAGTATTGAGAGTGATCGCTTCAATATACGATCCTTGCGGATTTGTCGCACCACATATTCTACCTGCTAAATTATTTCTGCAAGAGCTTTGGAAAACCAAAATTAAATGGGACACCACCTTTTCAAAACAGATGAAGGAAGAGTGGTCGACAATACGTGAACAACTAAACAAGATTAAAGAAATATCAATACCCAGATGTTATATGGCGAATGCTCAAAATAACGATGTTCAATTGCATTGCTTTACCGACGCGTCTCTCAAAGCTTCAGCAGCTACTGTATATATAGTGAATGAGAACAAGATCAGTTTCGTCATTGGAAAATCTAGACTTGTACCTATAAAGGATCAGGATAATTTGAAAATTCCTCGATTAGAATTACTCGGAGTATTAATTGGAAGTCGTCTTATAAAATGTATTCGGAACTTTCTTTCTGCAAAAGTAACACATAAATTTCTTTGGACCGATAGCCAAATTGTAATCGGATGGTGCAAAGTCTTCTAAACTTTTACCACAATTCGTAGCAAGGAGAATCCAAGAAATTGAACGAAACAAAGAATTGATCATAAGATATGTTCCCTTAGACCTAAATCCAGCAGATGTAGCAACAAAACCTTACAGCGCTTGTCAAGATAAAGCGAAATAATTAGCTGGATCTCAATATTTGTTACAAGCATCTGATACATTGCCACAAAGGGCAACGAATAGTGATCCCTTTTTGTTTCGGGAGGCTCTTCCGAATGATAGTGAAGATGAGGAAGTTGAAATTAATGAAACTATTTCTGTAATATAGAATAAACGAAAAGGAACAAGAACATTATAAAAGCACTGTCTTAAGGATCGCGAACTATCTACAGTAACGAAGGAAATTGAAAGCGGTGGTAAACACACGTCCACTCACCCATATAGATGCCGAGCTGGATCATATATTGAAACCAGCTGATTTCTTGGCTGTAGGAAAATGTATAACAGTAGAGACTACCCGGAAGGAACCTTTAGCAGAAGGAACCGTTACAAAAACGGAACTAGTTAAAGGTTGGAAAAGAGCTCTTAAAATCCAGGAAGAATTTAGAGAAATGTTTTCTAATCGTTACCTTCTCAGCCTTCGAGAAAGATACCAGCATTCACATAGAGATCCAAGAGTCACTTCTAAATTAGAACCTCAAGAAGGACAAATAGTCCAGATAAAGGGGGAACATCCTAATCGGGAAAGCTGGCGAGTTGGGAAAATAACAAAACTTATGAAGGGGAAGGATGGATTTAGCAGAACAGCGAAAGTAAAAGTAGATAATAGCGAATATATTAGATCCATTTCACACTTATATCCACTGGAAATGGACGAACAAGAAGCTCACGCTCTAGCTGACAAACCTAGACCAAGTTACAACTATATACCTTCCGAACGCATAACAAGAGAAGTGCACGAAGAAACCACTGGAGAAACCAGTGAGATACGTAGTGGTGAAATCGATGCACCTGAAAAGGAAAATGATCACACCATACAAGACCATAATGAGACGATGTTAGAGGATCAACTTCTGCCAGAGGAGATTACTAACGAAAACGAAGTAGACCTTTCTTCCGAGGAGCCAAGACCCAAGAGAGAAGCGGCTGTCAGGGCCCTCGAGAAGATTAAGGAGTGGACGCAGAATCTTATCGTCTTATTGTAACTTCCGTTGTTGGGGAGTGTCGCGACGAACGTCGCGAAATAGTTAATTGTACAAAATATAAATAGTAATCATCGTAAAATTAAATCATCCAATTATAATATCTAATTACAATAACGAGCAAAGCGAGATTAGAAGGAGAGGAATCCAGAGCCGGACGCTTAAAATACTATGGTAAGTTGTCTGTGACTTTACTCTGTGGGTCTAATGGTCTATACTTGAAACGCGACGCCGACTGTCTGTGGTCGAAGCCTTAAACCACGGCGCCCACCATTTTGTTAACTGACTGGATCCGAGCACGGCAGCCTCGCCTCAAAGCACGCCTGCCGTCATCAGTTCGGTGCCTCGCATCCTGTATTATTACTCGTAAGTGGCTAACTATAAGTAACTATATTTGATTGCTATTAATTGTGTGCATAAGGAACGTTTCCATGTAGCCAACGTCGAGAGTCGTAAGGGCCCTTTATTGGCAGGCCTTAGTCGGAATAGTAAATCGTCAGCGTCGGGAGCCATTGGGACCCTTGTTGGCAGGACTTGGCTGGGAGAAAGTAATCCGTCAGTATCGAGAGTCGTAGGGGCCCTCGGGTGGCAGGCCTTAGCGTCGAACCGCTAACTCTCGATACAGATGACGAGACCAGCTAGCTCTCGACGTCAGTGACGACCCCGGCTAACTCTCGGCGTAAGTAGCAAGCAAAGGTGTGGCACTTTGAGCCGGCACGAATAGCCAGTTACCTGACCGAAACGCGGTAGGTCAATGGGACCCAATTATAATCCTAATGGCTGGGCTAATGATGGAACCGTTCCTCCTTTAATTTAGTGCTAGTCAGCCCTGGTCTTCCCCGCTTAGCGGCGAGGAAGACAGTAGCCCCGGCAGATTTCGTCTAGGCGAAATCTGCCCGTCCCATATATGTATTACAGAGTGCGAGGCAGTGGATTCTGTCCTATGCGACGGGGAGGAAGGCCGCTTCCTCGCCCGTCGCCTCAGTGCCGCGGAGACGGCGCATTAACCTGGTGTCGCACGCGCAAGCAGACTGCGCATCGAGCAAGGGTGAGTGCATAATCAAACATTCACAAACTAGCCTTCGTGACGTCTCTGGTTTCAACCCTCAAACCCGGGCGGCAAGCCGAGTCTAACTAAGCATAAACAGGAGGCGCCACGACAATAGTTAACATAACATTAACTATTAGTTAATGTTATGTTAAATAGGTGGCGGGACCTGTGTTGAAATAGCGATAATCAATGTTTAGCACATGTTTAGCAATTTATAAATGATTATAATATGCTAGTTTTTGTCTTTTCTATAATAATTATTAATGACAAAGTAAAATATCTATTTTCTTTCCTTCTTATTAGCACAGAGTATCCCTCTTTACTTTATGATTTTACCATACCATAGATATTTTACCCTTTTTGACATTGACGTTTGAGTTTGACATGTCAATCAGTGTTTCACTTTTAGAGATTTCGCAATTCACCCTATTTTAGGGCAAAATGACTATTATTAGGTACAGCTGAGTGCGTTTTTATGTTTAATAGAGATTTAAGGTTGGTTAATATTGGGGGCATTTGGGGGTAAAATCAAACTTCAGAAGTTCATGCTTTTTTTTTCATTTTGCATTGCGGCATATTTTTATTAATAGGTATAACAAACTAATTGCTGAATATTAATTTTTCGTATGATACTGAGATTGATTATGAATTTAAAATGATTCTACGTCACAAGACATAAAATTTAGCATTGTGATATCAAAAATGTTAAAAAGTGTTATTAAATAATAATTAAAGTGAAATATTATTGTGTATAATGTAGTGTAATGGTAATGCACCTAAAACAAATGATACCTACCTATTTGATGAAGATTTAGGTATTTTAGGGAAAATTCCTATGGAAACTAGGTAAAAATCAAAATCGTAAGTTGGAACACTGATGTCAATGAAAAAATAGTTTTCTTTTTCGCATCACTGATATCGCTGTTACATGGATGTTTTGGCGATATTATTGATTGTTTTGTTTGTTAATTTTTTTGATAATTCTGTGTGAAAACATTCAAAAACTGCTCGTTATAACTTAAAGTAAACCTTGAAACTTAAAGTGAAGTAAATTATTAAATTTCAGTTGAATTCTCACTATGATACCGAATGAAATCTTCGCCGAAGATATGATGAGTACAGTGATTCGATACGGCCTCTACATTGGAGCTGCATTCCAACTAATCTGCTTGTTAGCTTGTGTAACACTTACGGATGAACAGAGCGAATCACATCCGTATGAGAAGGTATAAATTTTAATATAATTAACCAATAAACAGATAGATAAATATTAGCAAACTCCTAGTCGTCGTCAACAATAGACGTCGTCCACTACTGGTTTGTCTTCTGTAAACGGGACCCGAGACGATCAAGCGGCTTGACGTCAAGCACGCAGATTGATCAACCTGCTAGCGACCCGCCTCGGCTTCGCATGGGTGCAATGTAGTTACCAATGTGGTGGCAGGGAGGGGAGATTAAGACTTAATTCACAATATTAATTAAATAATAATAATATGTGAAAGAATTTTTAAAATCAGTTTAGTAGATTTTGAGTTTATCCTACTTTTTTCGTAATATTTGTCAATTTTCAATGGAAGCTTGATTTATTCCGACATTTTGTTCAAACATCGTCATATTTCAACAAATTAACACAACCAAGAGGATAATCGTTCTCAATAGTGCTGATGATATTTTTTCCAGGCATATACTGATAGTGATGAATGCAGCTCTGAACAGTCATCACCAGGCCATAGAGCTACCATCTCGCGTGCTAGAAGACATGACAAGAAGAAACGTCGTTAAATTATAAACATAGAAATAAGTGCAATTAGGTATGATGACTCCTAGTCAAATCAGCGTCTTATTATCAAATGTCAAAATACTTGCTTATACTTACTTAATAGTAAGCTTGTATGAAATACATAGATGTGACGTCATAAACCTTTGACATACTTTTTTAGGTACCTCAAAAGTAAAAAAGAAACCCTTATAGGATCACTTTGTTGTCTGTCTGTCCATTGTTTGTCAAGAATACGTATAGGGTACTTCCCGTTGAGTTAGAATCATGAGATTTGGTAGGTAGGTAAGTCTAATAGCACAAGTAAAGGAATAAATCTGCAAACCGTGAATTTGTGGTTACATCACAGAAAAAAATTAAAATGTGTTCATGAACAAATATTAGTATTTTCAATCTATATTCAAGTATATCTATACCCATCTCACCTTTGGTGGATTGCAGGCCTTAAGCTATATCACAGGCAAGGTTCATATTATGCTAACTTGCCTGTCTTTACTTCATCTTATTTAGAAAGTAGCCTATGGCCTTCCCTGGGATGTAAGCTAACTCTGTACCAAATTTTTAAAAAATCGGTTGAACTGTTTGACTGAAAAACTAGCAGACACATTTTCGCATTTATAATATTAAGTATGGATAGGTAAATCTGTAG
Source organism: Maniola hyperantus (assembly GCF_902806685.2). NCBI lineage: Eukaryota > Metazoa > Arthropoda > Insecta > Lepidoptera > Nymphalidae > Maniola > Maniola hyperantus. Next base: position 13,340,192 of record NC_048540.1, on the reverse strand, counting down.
GTTGATTTCGTAAAATCTGCATCAATCATTATTACAATCTCAATTGTTCTAATTGGCTGAATTTGTGCAGTTCTTGTTGCAACAATGCATTGTAGCCAATAGTGAGCAAGCGTCAACCAATCAGAGGTGATTGCGATTGTGACATTGGAGCTGTCATTCTACCGCAATCGAGCTACTGATCTCAATAAATAAAAGACAAATTAATATCTAAAAGCTTTTTATTTGTTACATGGACTAGAAAATTACAGCATTTTATTATTGCTTAGGTAAGTATATTATAACAATGGGGCCGATTCTCATGTACACAATCGTTAAAACTAAACTAATTTAAGAGGCCTAAATCTAGTGCTATCCTTTTTAGCAAGCAATATTATGAAAGGGATAGCAATAGATTTAGACGTGTTATTTTAGTTTAGTTTAGAGATTGTGTACAACAGAATCAGCCACAATATCAGTATAAGTATAATCTCATTACATTTCAACAATTTGTACAAGCTCAAAAATTCTAAAAACAGGTAAGTACTTAACATGAACAATATTGAAGGCACTTGGTTCTTTTTTGTGATTATGATTATAAATATAGCACCAAAATAATATGTTAATATATCAAGTTGTCTAAACGAATGATTTTAAGCTTATTTCGTGGTTTAATGACATATTTTAATGTAAAAACATCAAATTAATCGTGGTATGTACCGGCCCGTTATCTACATTGAAATTTGTCTAAACACTTCCATAATCAGTTGTGTGCACCTGATTCACGGCACCGCCAAATAGATAGATAAATCACCCACTGCGCAGGTTCAAGAACCGAGCTCATTAGACGCCATCAGCCCACCTCCTGCACTACGTAGCGTGAATTATTATCTATTTTAAATAAGGCAATTTTAAAAAGGCACGAGGACCATTTGTACATAATGGGGCCGATTCTCTAGTACACAATCTCTAAACTAAACTAAATTAACAGGTCTAAGTCTAGTGCTTTCTTTTTCCGCAAGCAACATTATGAAAGGGATAGCAATAGATTAAGACGTGATATTTTAGTTTACTTTAGAGATTGTGTACAAAGGAATTAGCCACATTATCACACTTTTACTAGTAATTCACACTTCTGTCTTGTACCTAACTAATCTTCAACTAAGTTGAAAAGGAAAAACAATTTCAATAATATGGCATTTTTAACCTAAGCCTAGAAGAAACTATTAATTCTTTGGATACAGTTACTTCTGAAAGTAAGTGTGCATTGTTGTGATCATATTTTTTTCGACTATTTATTATTATTAAACCTATGTAACAATAAAATATAGGTAAATATTTACTTAGAACAATATTCAATAGGTATAATATCATTATTATCAAAATTTCTTTTAAAATCATTATTGCACATAATATTGCATTGGCAATCATAATTAATATTCATTTGTATATAAATAAGTATAATATACACTCTAAAATTAGATAAATAAAAACAGTTTTAGCGTAATATAAAACAATTAAATAATTTTGCACCTTGTATTAAATATGTACAAGTAAGGGCGATTATGCACTGCATCCGATCCGAGTCCGTGAAAATACGTTCCGAAGTAGTCCTAGAACTATTTGTATCGTAGCTTACGCACTAGTTCCGACTTCCGTCATCCGTGAGAATATTTTAGATATGCCTTTGATTCAAATTGGACATAAATACATGTATGTAAAAAATGTCCACTGCATAGCAAGGATTTGGATCAGAGATCCGATTAGTGCGTAAGCAATATCCGAGTTCGGTCCGAGTTTTTTATATCCGTATTTTCACGGACTCTGATCAGATGAATGCATAACCGCTCTAACAGTCATTAAAATTCATGTTAAAAATTTATATATCTGTGCTCTGACGTCATGCATTTGTAAACAACAGTAGGTACTGTGGTTATACTGTTGTTTACAAATGCATGACTTCAGAGCACAGATAATCTATCGGCCAAACATGGCCGACAGTGTTTTCACCTGTCTAAGAAAAATATTTTTTTAAATTAAAGTTTTACGGTTTTTAGGGCGCAAAAAAATATAGTGTTAATTTTTTTGATATAATAGGACAAATATTAACCATTTAAGACCAACTTAAAAAAATTGTCAAGTAGCCTATTGGGCCGATTTTCTTGTACACAATCTCTAAACTAAACTAAATTAACAGATCTAAATCTAGTGCTATCCTTTTCCGCAAGCAACATTATGAAAGGGATAGCAATACATTTAGACGTGCCATTTTAGTTTGGTCTAGAGATTGTGTACAAAGGAATTAGCTTTTCTTCGCTTTGTACAAAATTAAATGCAAAATAAATTAATGGTAAGCAGCATTAGAAGCTAGTTGTCAGATTTAAATTGTTCGCTTTGATAGCATTCAACACATTGGGATCATTCAAAAACTGTTTAAACGCATCCAGTTTCTTAAAGCATATTGTGACACAGCACGACTTTTTGTGGGAACTATGACTCGCGTCTGGTTTTGTACAACCCTCATCTGATTCTCCACATTCCGTAGAACATTTATCTGTGCCGCTGCACGGACATTTTATATTTTCAATGATTCCACGTAAGGACTCGTCACATTCGTGGGTGTAAACGCCGAAGTCCTTAAGGTTGGAGTTGTTATGTCTTTTGTGATAGTGCAAGAAGGTGTTGTGGTTTGTATCTGTGGCGCGCCCACAGCCCACGGCGCACTTCATCTCGGCGTGGTCGCACTCGCAATCGGCGCCGCAGGAACATTTGTCGTCTCCACACCCTGTAGATTCGGGCAACTCGTGGTTCTGGCAGTCCCTACACTCGCCATTATTCGGCCCGCACTCACAATCGTTGCAAGAGCAGATGCCGGCATCTGCCGCCAGTTGTTCTAAAGGATTTTTACCTTTCTTACCGAAAACATTCTCAGTTTTTACAACATACATATCAGAAGGGGGTTCGTTATCAAATAGCAAGGTGTCCTCGAGTGCCAAATCTGTGTTAAATAGAACGGAATTAGACGGATTTATTTCAATGTTGTGCTGGACTTTATTCGGGGGAGGTGTATTTAGTGATCTGTCGTCTAAAATTTCGACGTTATTTTTCAAAAAATCAATATCCGTATCGATCTTAATCGTATCACTGTTCGTTACCAGCTCACTGTCATTGAAAACTTTATCGCTGACGTCTAGAATGTTCGGTGTATCTAAATGGAAGGAACTTTGGGTCATAAGGTTAGCTGTCGGTACGGCCTCAGTGTTCAAGTCTATGTAGCTTTGCATATGTGTTGGAACAAATGTTGCGAGAGTAAATATGCTCTCTGGGACATTTTCTTTGATGCTAACTGGGGTTTCTTGTATGGAAGACGCTAAGGCTGTAACATCGATCCAAGGCGCTTGTATTTCGATTTCATTGGCCAGTGCTAATTGCATAGCTTTAGACTCGATTTCCATTTTAGGAGTGGGCAATGGAATCGGTTGTATGTTATGTACATCATCGACCCAAGTGTTGTCATTGTTGTCTTTTTTGACAATTTTTTCGACGTTAAAGGGGGAAAGCACTTCTAGGTTACTCAGGTCGTAATCTACAGCTATGTTGTTAGTATCGTCGAATTTAGTGTTGTTAGTGGCGTTATCGAAAAGCAATTCTGTTATGTCCATGTTATTGTTAGAGAGGGGGTTGACACTGGTGATGTCTTCGAGACTGCCGTCGTCGGAGTTGGACTCCGTGGTGATCCTACCAAAGGACTCGAGGAGGCTGTCCCAGATCATGACGTCATTATCGGGTTTCGTCGGTTCGTTTTCAATGACCTCTACAGTCGGTGTCTCGGCTTCAATCTGCAAAGTATCATTTTTATAGATGCATGTGGGTACATGTTGAAATATGATAGGAATTGAGGACGTAGTATCGATTTTGTCCTTTGTAACATGTAACGACACAAACAAGGAGCATATTTATTCCCGCATTAGTTTTAAGTATACTGTGTAAATGTACTGTGTAAGTTGAAAAGTGATGACCGTTTTTGGAGTCCTCCAGCTAGGACCAACTTTTTTTTCACGCTTGGTGTAAAATAACGTATTTTTCCGTATTAACGCGCTTTGCAGCTGCGAACTAGATCCATATTGCGGCATACATACTGACTATAATATGCGTGCAGGCACGTTCGTTTATAATGAAACGCAGGTGGTCTCCACACACAGACATTAGAAAGGTGTAGAGCAATCAAAATTCTCAATACACTCACCTGGTGTTTCCTGACGTGCGCCCGCAAACTGGTCGCAGTGGAGAACAGCTTTCCGCAGCCGCTCGCGGCGCACGCGTGCGGCCGTGAGCCGGAGTGCGTGCGCGCGTGCGCTTTGAGGTGATGCGAAGCAGTGAATGACTTACCGCAGCCGTCTGTTATACATCTGGAAATTACACCAATAAAAGTATTACGAGAAAAGTTTATCTTGATACGTCGAAACTCGAAAGTGGTTAATTTAACAGTAATGCCGTTACTATTTAAGTATCAACGTACATCTCGTGGACGCGCGAACTGCGCTGTGCGTACGAACTACTTGACCGCTTATATTTTATGCGATTATGAGGTTGGTATTTGCAACAAGGATCTAGATTGACTGTGATAAACCGGGTGTCCCACATAGCGCACGCTACAACGAACAAAGTACAGTACACGGTAGAAAGTAATGTACATCGGCCTTTAGAATGACATTTCGGTCGTTGTCTCTGTCACTCATACCTATATGACGTTTTGTCGGTCTCAACGACAGAGACAATGCTCCACAAATCTGCTATCTCCTAAAGGTCGATGTACATTACTTTCTGCCACGTACTGTACTAGATTTCACCACGCGTTTCAAATCACGCCAACAGAGTATTCTCTATTGAGAGTACCATTTTCATACAAGTTCTAAGATACAACGATAGAACCAACCTAGAGGAAGATCTTCTTATTATTATGCTCAGGTTTATATTACCTACCTGAGATACTGCGCACAATTTCAGTCGACTTCTGTCGCATTGCGACACGTCACAAAGCAATAAGTAGTCGTTTGAAAATTTACTTACTTATAAGGCCGCTCTTGAGTATGTGTGCGAATGTGTTTTTTCAGGTCGCTTAACGTTGTGAAGAATTTCGAACACCCAGGCGCTTTGCAATTAAACGTGTCGCCGCTGTGTAGTCTTTGATGCGCCCGTAATCTGGAACAAGTAGGTACAATTTAAATCACCCGTCATACTGTTGTCATTATCCTCCTTGCCCAGGGTAGAGATCCTTTCCAAAAATCACATATATTTTTTCTATACTTAATAAATTAAATTGAAGTGTCTGTCGGTATTATCGAAATAACTACCTCATATTAAGCTCATAATATAGTTATTTGAACTGTACCATAACTGAATCTAATTAGGTAGGTACTTGTTAAGTAGAATTAGTTTTGGATAATTTAAAAATATATCAAAAATTATGGAACCGAACCGGCGGGATCGGACCCACATCTCTCTGGGAATATTAACACAGGTATACAATTTGCAATTTGTAAATCTGTCATAAGTTGGACGCTCAACAAGAAATTGTCAGTTCCACAAACAGCCATTAAGAAATTGGCAGTGCTCATGATTTGCCAACATTGCAGCTTTGTCCAAATGAACAAGTCAAAACAGACATGCAACAGACGCTCATGCCAAGCCAAATCTTTTGTGACAGGATATTAATAACTGTCACATTTGCCATCTCTCGCAGCAGATAGTGATTAGATTAATATAAAGACAGTAAAACAACTGATATAAATTATGAATTGAGGAGCTAGCGAACAAAACGGTGTAATTGCATTATTTGCACGATTACAGAATGTAAGCTGTTGAAACTTTGCATAATAATTATACCTACCGTTTTGATCGAAATAACGAACTTGGACTCAGTTTTATCACAGTTGTAGGCAATTTTTCTTGATAATTTCAGATTTGTATTCAGTGATCGAAATCACGAACTTTATTTTTTAAATAGCCATGTTAAATGACTAATAGAATAGAATAGAATGTTTTTTATTCATGTAAACTTTTTACAAGTACTTATGAATAGTCAGGTAGTTTTAATTTACCACTGGTTCGGAATGCCGCCATAGTATATGTAATCCCTTTCCCCTCCAACTAAGCGTCAAGCTTGTGAAATGCAACGGGCGGGGATTGAACCGCCAACTTTTCGGATTTCAATCCACTCCTTTATCGTTGAGCTATTGAGGCTTTGGAGAATTTGGACTCAACTTTATCACTGTCTTAAACCGCTTTGCTTGGATATGAGTTCAGATTTGTATTGAGTGTGTTAAAAACGTCCGAATTAACAAAATGGTATTTTGATCGCCTGCTCAGCCCCCCAATTGTGTAAGAATAACCATTTCATGGCTATCGCAATCGTCAAGAATTCTGCCCTTTGATTGGCTGTGAAAAAATGTAAACAGCGAATCAACAAATCAAAGGGCAGAATTTCTTGACGATTGCGATAGCCATGAAATGGTTATTCTTACACAATTGGGGGGCAGTTTCGATTTTTTTTTTTTTTAAACATACTGTTCTTCAGTCATGTGCGGTCAATACTTATCCACAATCGGATACTGTACAAAAATAGATTCACTAGAAAAATACATAAACATCTTCCAAATAGTAATTTATATTGTAAGTAATAAGTCTCCGGCTGTTGGAAAAAAATTCCGACCAAATTTATAGAAAATTATTTATTAAAATATTGTACATGCTCCATTAACATAGAGTTCAAAATGGAATGACAAATGCACGAGTAACATATATCTCTATATCTACTGTCGAAAACATCTTTTGGCATATCTCCAGGCATATATAAATCAGATAGTTACTTAGCACGTTGCTGTTTAGATATTTGGGTTTTAGAAACAATTCAGCCTTTACGTATTGCATAATAAAATGTGTATGAATGAAAAAAAGGTCAAGTGCAGGCCTTGGAGTAATATATCTTTATGACTCAAGATGTGTGGGTGGGAGGTTGTTGTTCATTATTAGTAAACAGTCCAAAGGAAGTAATTTTTTTAAGCTGCATTTTCTCTACTGGTTTATCCATTTACGCAGGACCCCATTTTGGTGACTTTTGCTTCTTTCACCATAGTATATGTAGGTACTTAATATACTTAATAGTACCTGTACCAGGTACAAAAGGTTCACTCCACAAATATGTTTAACGACTCTTGTTACGACGCAATAAAGCGCAATTCGTCTCGCATAGACTGCAGCCTAAAAAAATAGACGTCTATGAGATATTTACCATTCGAGCACTTCATAGCTACCGTAGAAAAACTTGAGCGTCACACATACCTATGTGACGTTTTGTATGTTGTGTTGTGTTTGTATAAATGCTGAGTTTGTTGTGGGCTCTTCTCAGACCTGGGCGCGTTTGGAACCCTCGTAGCTTTAGTTTTAAGTTTGCGTAATAATTATCACCACTATATCTTACAAATCTAACACCATACCAGACCATCAATACAAGTAATTTATTACCTATTTTGAATAAATCATTTGACTTTTAACTTTTGTATGTCTCAACGACAGAGACAACGCTCTACGAAACCTCTATCTCTTTCTAAAGGTCGATGTACAATATTTTCTGCCACATACTGTAGACGGATCTCTAAGTAATGCTATCTTTTTTCGCAGGGAATATTGTGTCTACCCATGATCACGTCGATCCGTAGCTTTGTTGCGACGTGATTGAAAAACAAACAAACTCACTTTCGCATTTATAATATTATAATATTATGATGCTCTTTTCATGAACATACTTTTAATAGATATTTTAATCTTATGTTCTTTTCTTACTTTCAAAAAATAATAACAATGTAAAAGCTATACAAACCTATACAGTGTGTTGAAAGCTTTATCGCATGAGTCAATATCACAGGCAAAAGGTTTGGTTTTTGTGTGCGCCCGCACATGAATTTTGAGACTATATGACGTGAGAAATGCTTTTCCACATGATTCCATTGGGCATATGAACCTGTATTCACCTGAAACAATATTTAAAAAATGAAATTAATTTGTAATGCTCCCACACAGCAGTTCCTGCAGGGTGATTCGCTAGCTTAGTGTCTAACACTGAATGATAGCCACCGAGCTCATTTGACATTGGTTGGTTCTACATTGCTGCTTCACTGAGAGATATTAAAATAATTTTCGTAAAAAACCTTCAATGGATCAATAGTAAATGTCAAATGAGTTTGGTGGCTATCAATCAGTGTTAAGACACTGAGTTAGTGAATCAGTAGGCTGATTTTGATTTTAATACTGATTGTTGTGGATTTAACAGTATGAATGTCTATTGAGTTTTCTGTATTCTGTCTCACTCTCTCATATGAGCGACAATATACCCTACCCAGGTGTGTTTCATCACTGCATTCATTGGTTTACTTTTTGCACTTCAAGACAGTAAGCTTTTTTTATTCCGAGATAAGATAATGCTTAATAAAAAGTAATGATGAGGTCTAGGTTGAAGTCCGGAGCGTGCTTGCCTAGAAGATGCCTCTTCATTCTTGCCTTGAAGGTATCAAAGGAAAATAGGAAGGAAGGTAAGGATTGGATGGTACCGAAGGTAAAGAAGCATTACAGTTTACCTTTGTGTGTTTTCATGTGGGTGCGTAGGTTGCCAGAAGTGCTATAGGTTCTCTGGCAACCTTCAAACTCACAGTTATATCTCGAATTATTGTATTCCACCTTCCTTTTATTGCTATCATTGGCTGGTATTGATTCAACGTCTTGCTTTGGCACATCTTGTAGTTTCTCATTGCTGCTCCTAGAATAAGTGAGAAGCAATCAAAATATTATATAAAAGGAAAAGGTGACTGACTGACTGACTGATCTATCAACGCACAACTCAAACTGCTGGATGTATCAGACTGAAATTTGGCATGCAGATTAGCTAGCTATTATGTTATGACGCAGGCATTCCCTAAGAAAGGATTTTTGAAAATTCACCCCTAAGGGAGTAAAATAGGGGTTTGAAATTTGTATAAGTAGTCCACGCGGACGAAGTCGCGAGCATAAGCTAGTAAAATAATAATATGTGTAAATCTGTAAGAGTTAAAGTTATTGGTTAGAGACTCAACTAGATATTCTGCATACTAAATGTGGAATATCTGGCTGAGTCAGTTATGATACAAACAATTACATGCTATCGAAACTAGATGCCCTAGGGCCCCCACTTTGGGATGGGGGTTTTGGGGTTATTTTATACATATAGTTAAAAATATACCTAATATGTAGGTAAAGCTACTTAAAATAACAGCTGCACTAAAATGTAAAAGGCCATTCTATGATTTAATAGTGACTTACTATTTAAAATAACATTACACATAAAGGTTTGCTATTAAATTACAAAAGAATATATTATTCATTTGTACAATATTTTAATACATATATATCAAAATCTATACTCAGTATCACTTAGTTAATTCTTTGAAAGAAACACCTACAAACACTACATAAGTACACCGATTTTCCAAATACCTACTTATAATAAAAAAGAGAATCAGATTTCAGACTGTAAACAAAACAAGCAAGCAATTACAGGCATAAGCTGCAAAAGTTCAGCAAATTACTTCCTAAGGCAATTAATATTGTGTAGCTACCAAAGGATACAGTTTATAGGCATTAAGGTATCAGTTACCTTCCAATCATCATTTAAGAATGTACACAAGTCATTAGAGAACACAAATTTAGGATATCCAAACCGCATCGTGATGGTAATGTACCAAAATAGAATGCCCAAAAGTGAAACACGGCGAAAGGATCACTAATATGAAATTTCATAGGAGCGAAAGGGACAGACGATCATATTGACAAACAGCTGATTGCTTGTATTGTTGATAATAAATCGCGGTAACTAACAAGTAAAATTGATATTTCACACTGAATTTTAAGTGAGTTCACAACGAATTTACTTACGATACATCTCCACATACGTTCTTCGTGCTATTATTATGAACTACTTCACTTTCCGACGTCGCACTTATCGCTTCGTTTTTCACGTGAATGTAGTCAGTTAAACTTCCAAATTCTTTTATAAACGAGTAACATGTTTTATCACTATTATTTTCAGGCGTAAAAGTTTCCGATAATAAGCTTTCTAAATTGTTTTGTTTCGTGATTTCGAAACAGCCGCTGTCTGCATGCCATGCGGCCATGTTTTTTTTTTTCATTTCGTTTGACTTTGACGTTTATCATAGCTTGTCAATATAATCGGTAAACTATAAAACCGGTATATTAACCGATAAGGTATGAAAGCACTACGTCATAGTTGAGTAGATGGCGCTAATTTCAAATTTCAAAGAGAGAGCTTTCGATGGGCGACGCAAAGTAGGCGCCTGCTCGTAGGACTCCCGGCCCGGCCGAACTCCCGTTATAATGAAAACCACTTGTTGTCTGCGCGGGCAGTGCGCCGATCGCACGCCCTTCTACTAACGCGAATGTATAATTTTCACACTCGGACAAGATTTTGCATTAAGTGAACCGCAACAATAAAATAATTGTATTACTAGTGTACCTAATTAAAACAAATAAATTCACAAAATGTGCCTGAAAAATATATCGGTATATATTTACTTGGTAAGTTTAATGGAAACATAAAATTCTAACAAGACTATTAAGTACTTAAGTTACCTAATTAGATTTTATTCCTGGATTATTTTAAAATTAACAAACAGCTTATAAGGGTTACTAGGTACAATAATATAATCTAAATCTATTCAAAGTAATAGATAGAGTGTCTGTCTGTCTATTACCTTTCAAAACCCTTATTAACTGAAATTTTGTATAGACATAGTTTGCATCCCGGAAACGCATCTAGTTTTTATCATTTTAAAGTTCATACACGAATGACTGCGAAACTTAAACCTCATAATTGAATAATTTATTAAAAAGTAAACTTTCTGTAGCATTACATACATACCTACAGCTAGCTAGCACAAAATAAATTATTTTACCCAAGAGTTTTTTCTTTGCAAACGCCTTTCCGTTACAGCCAGGCGTTCAAATCGATAAAGTCTAAAAAGCTTTTATTAGCTTTCTAAGATGCAGACAAAAAGTAAAGATAGGTAATTTACAGTTACTTATTCCAAAAGCGCTGCAATTCCATAAAGTAGGTAGGTACATACTTACTCAAGTACAGAGAATCTTTTTGCTAAGTAAATCGATCTCATAACTTAATCTTAAAGAACCTATAAGTTTTAATACCTACTACCTACATGGTCGACTGACTCATTGCTCATGCATTCGGAGCGGACCGTTCAGGGAGATAGGTAAAAAATAGGAAACTGCGGGTGAAGTTTATCATCCGTTTACTGTTACGCGCAAGTTCTTCGTTGTCTTAGCGCATTATAACGTGTCATTAGTCAAAGGTGGCTGACCGAGATCTTGTAGAACTATAATAATTATTATGGCTTGCCAATCGTACGTCTATCAAATTTCTTTGAATTGGATGCAGAGTAGATTATAATAATTTATGGGATAATAATATATATTGATCCAAACATCTGAATCTTCTAAAAATATCAGGTAGAATACTAGCCTGGCCAAATACCTACCTAAAGGAATATCCAAGACGGATTGTTATAGATAGGTATAGGTAACTTGCAAGGTAGGTAGGTACTAATTAAAACCAGCTTCAACCAAATATCTTTGAAAGAAGTATTAAGTATTTGCAGCAAATAAAAAATAAGCAACAAATACAAAGAATAGGTAGGTAGGTACGTTTTATTATTTGATGCAATAAAATTTGGTCAACCGCGGTAGGTACCTACCTAATTAGGTACTACCTATACCCTCTTAGGTAAGTACCTAGAATTTAGCTTGATCGCACCCGATCATGTGCGAGACGTAGATGGACAAAGTTGTAGGCAAAATTTACCTCGCGATGGAATAGGATTATAGTTATATATAGGTAGGTACCTACTTACTATAGTTACCTACTTGACATTCAAACTAATTTCAGACGCATCATAATGGAGTCTAATGTGGTTGACCGAAATTCGCAAAACAAAATTCACAAAATAATCAGTGGATTTCCAGTAGGTATATGCGGGTAACATACCTACATGAGATGATAAAATTCGTATTGCGCGGAATAACGTAGAAATCTTTTATTTATTTTCACATTATAGGTACTTGTCACGTAAACTTTTCATCGAATGAGACTTTCACTGCTTTAAAACCTAAAACGTGAGGATGTTATCGAAATCAAGTCAAGAGTGAATAGGCATCTTCTAGGCAAGAGTACTTTATCTTAGACTGCATTGCATTACTTGCCAGCAGGTCAGAACTCTGATTGCAGCTAAGCTCTAGTCTATAAATTAAAATAAAATCAATTCAAAGGCAAGAATAGTTCTTTATCCTTCAACAATAAAACATAGATAACGTACCTAAGGTTGTTTAAAATGAAGGATATGAAGATTTTTGCTTCATGCTTGAGTCAAACATTTGCGTGCTTGACGCGTGATTAATGCGATTTTATATTTTTGCTTGGCGCGACGTTCGGACAGTGTTCGATGAATGAGAAAAGTGCCGTTTGCTTGATCAATCCGCTTGACAAGCGCATCAAGCAAAACAAAACTACGTGCTTGACGTCAAGTCGCTTGACCGTCTTGCCTACGTGCCCTCCATACGATCAATGGGCCTAAGAGACCGCAAGATACTTTCGCTACTTTTTCTTTATGTAGTTATAGTATATATTGTAGAATATACTACCTACCTATTTTCACTTTTGTACTAATCGATGACTCCGATGCGTTAAGCCTTTTCGATAAGAATAACAATGAGCTAGCCTACCTAACTCCCTGGGCAGGGTTATGGCATCTTATACTCATATTACCTATATCGTGATTTAATTCCTTTTATCTTCTAAATGCTCTTCTAAAATCTCGGCTGGGGAGCGTTCAGGAAGCTTCGAGCTTATTGTCCAAAATTCTTCAGTGCTTGAAGGCCAAAGTCTTCGAAAGTCGTGTCGCCAGTGACGACATATGGATCCGAGACATAGTCGCTAACTATGGGCCTCATAAGAAAGCTCAGAGTCACTCAGCGGGCGATGGAAGGAGCTATGCTTGGAGTTTCTCTACGTGATTAAATCAGAAATGAGGAGATCCGTAGGAGAATTAGAGTAGCCGACATAGCTCAACGGGTTGCGAAGCTGAAGTGGCAATGGGCAGGGCACACAGTTTGGAAAACCGATAGACGTTGGGATCCCAAGGTCTCACTTGGAAGACCCCCTCTAGGTGGACGGACGACATTAGACGAGTCACAGGGAGTCGCTGGATTCAGGTGGCGCAAGACCGTGGCGCGTGGAAGTCCCTACAAGAGACCTATGTCCAGCAGTGGACGTCTATCGGTTGATGATGATGATGATGATCTTCTAAATATTATATTATGTATTGTTAAAATTACAGAGGTCTTTAAAATTTTCTGAAATTGTGAGTGAAGTTGGTACAGATACCCTTAAATACATTGTTTTATTATGCTTAATCAATAATTGCGATTTGCGACACTTAAAAAAATACACAATCTGATGCGACAGTCGTGAAACGTGAACCTATTCACTTGACACCCATCTGGCGTTTCCAACAGTTCATTGACATGTCATGTACACTTGGCCTAGAAATGTGACACTGCCACTTTCTTCTTGAGGGCTTTTTACGATTCATCGCACATCACTACTTTTCTTAATTTCCCGGTATTTTTTAAAATTAAAAAATCAAAATCCAATATCTTTGTAATATTATTTCCGAACGAGTTATACCGTTTGTCCAAACTACAAACGGTAAATGCTTGGGTAAGTATTTTAGTCTTTTTAGGGTTCCGTACCTCAAAATGAAAAAGGAACCCTTATAGGTCACTTCGTTGTCTGTCTGACTGACTGCCTGTCTGTCTGTCTGTCAAGAAATCTATTGGGTATATATTTTATATTAAATTATATATAAATAAATAAAAAATGATTTATTTTGATACGACTCAGTAAAGCAGCAATGTAGGATCAACCAATGTCAAATGAGCTCGGTGGCTATCATTCAGTGTTAGAGTGTCTAACACTGAATGATACCCACCGTTAGGCGAATCATCTCGCAGGTCGTCGGTTATCTTAAAAAGATGCTGATTCCTTGTTGGTTGCTGTATAATGTCATGGACTTTTTTTTTTTTAATTCAGATGTACAAGTTTGCCCTTGACTGCAATTTCACCTGGTGGTAAATGATGATGCAGTCTAGAATGGAAGCGGGCTAACCTGGAAGGGGTTTGGCAGTTTTTAACCCATACCCTTTTGGTTTCTACACGGCATCGTATCGGAATGCTATAAATCGTTTGGCGGCACGGCTTTGCCGGTAGGGTGGTAACTAGCCTCCCACCAGACCAGACAAGAAAATTTTTTGAAATTACAAAATTGTGAATTTCCCCTGCCGGGAATCGAACCCGGGACCTCCCACGAATAAGACCACTGAGTTCACCACTAGGCCAGGGAGGTCTTCAAAAAACGCCTGCCTGACTTCCGCAAAGTGCTTCTGCTTCTATCCAATGAATCACAACCAAATAACAGCTTTCCAACCAGCGGTGTATGTTTTTGTACTTGTGCAAGACATAGGTATAGCATTTATGCTGAGTCGGGACCTTTTTTTTCGGTTTGTGCCACACATGACATAGTTTATTCCGGCGCTTCTTCTGCTTGAGGTCTTTTGACTTTACTGCTCAAGTATATAAGTAATGTGTGGCACTGCTTTAAAAAATAAACGTTTTTCTTTCTTTCTTTTCTTTCTTTCGTGCTAAGGGGCTAGTTCGGCTAGACCCATGAAAGGACCGGCATTGTTGTGTGTGGAACTGTGTCATTGGGGCACGAGCAGCCACGACACACATACCTACCTACCTTCTACGCTACAGCCTACAGTCACGACCGTCCGGTTTTGCGTGACCAGTTACTTTATGGTTTTGACTGCTTATTAATTTATTATAGCAACCTGTTTAAAATTTGTTATCTGTGAATAGAATAGAAGAGATTACAAAAATCAGTATCCATATTATTATAAATGCGAAAAGTGTGTTTGTTTGTTTGTTGGTACTAAGTAACAACAGGTGTGATGACCTCCGTGGCGAAGTGGTGAGCGCTGTTGTCTTATAGATGGGAGGGTGGTTCGATTCCCGGCATCATACATAATTTCAGTATGTATGTCTCTGGTCTGGTCTCGTGAGATGCTAGACCCGTGCAAAGTGGTGCCGCCAAGCAATTTAGCGTTCCGGTACAATATTGTGTAAAAACCAATAGCCATACCTTACCTTACCTACCCCTTCCAAGTTAACTTCCAGTACCTTACCTATTACATTTTTTTTTATCAATTTCCAGGCTACGGTGGCGGTTTGCGTGGTCGGCGATTGCGGGCCGCGACTGAAATATGCCTGGGGAGACGCACTCGAAGGCACTGACTGCCCTGGGCCTGATGGCACGCCTTATCCTAGGTAAGAAAGAAAAACGTTTATTTTTGAAAGCTGTGCCACACATTCTATGCCAGTTAGTTATATAGTAGGTATTTAAGTCTCCATACAAAGTGTTTAAACAAAGTGTTAACTATAAGCTGAAGTTAGGACTTAGGAGTGACTCCTATTCTGTGCACTTATAGCAGAGACAACGAAAAGATCTGTGGCCGTGGATAATCGATGCCGCGATGTCATGGAGTTAATTAATTTAAAGATCCAGTTTTTATTATTTAACGTTTTATCACTTCTTAGTTCTTGTCACACTCAGAGGTTCTTTATAATTCGCTACTTGCTTGTGAAAGTTCCGTCATAATCGGATCAGCCGTTCTGAAGATTAGCCCGGACACATAGACAATTTAAAAACGTGTGTTTGGTGTATCTTTTCTTAGGTAGTTAGGTAGTTAGTTCGTTCGTATCGTTTAAATACCTATATTTTTGTAAGTAGGTTATCTAATTCTCGTTGCATACCTACCTACTAAATAAATGAGCTGAATATCATTTAATCAATGGTTTGACCGATGACAAAGTTACGATTCTCGAACTTACTGCTACAGAATTAAGAGTCACATTGCCAATTCACCGCTAAAGATATTTGGATAAAACGCGTTATATGGACGGGCGAGAGAGACGCTTTGACTAAGTCAATATGCGTCTTTCTCCAGCGCGCTGTGCGATCGTGGGCCGTCGGGCAATCTCGTTTTGACCTGGCAATGTCATGATAGCGTTAGCAGACTCGACAGAGCTGTGTAGTGCCCGCTCCTTGAGGTTATTACGCGTAATAACAAGTTTTTATCTTGCAAAGGTCCATAACGTCTATATTGTTCTGTAAATTTTCATTTGAATATAACTTGAATCAAACACGATGTCGGGCGACGTTGATCGGGAATTATTCTACCAACGAGTTAATGAAACACTCCTAAGCGTGACCGCGCCGAACACGTTCCTACAAACGGCAGTAAAATACACAAGACTCATCGAACAAGTGAAAAACGCGAAAACGAAAACAAAGAAGACACCAGCAGACTACCGTCGAATCAAAAGGTTCGACGTTTTGAACACGCCGGACGGCGAAAGACTCATTGTGGCGCCATCACCCGGACAAAAAAACCAACAGCTTTTCGTCAAATTAGAGGAGATATACGACATTATACGAGAATACCACTTGAGGATGAACCACGCAGGCAGATCGCGATTGATGACTGCAATAAAATTGAAGTACAGAAACATTACGACTTCAATTGTCATGCTTTATTTGTCGCTTTGTGAAGGGTGCAAAACTAAAGTGATTCGACGGAGCAAGATCCCACGAACTGATATACAAGCTTCACAAGAAGTCTTTGACTCCTCGCCAATAGGACATAATTTTAAAGTAGAGTTAAAAATTGATCCTCTAGGAACTAGCGGAAATAGCGCCAGGGATGACATTTCTGATTGTGATTTACAAGAAAGCTTTGATGAAGACGACAAGCTGTATCCAGAACTGTATTCGCGCGGGCAAATGGATATATTAGACGTTACAGTGGCGAAAAACGAAAGCTATAAATATCTAATGGTCTACAGAAACCTGGTTACAAACTACATCCATTTGAAGCCTTTAAAAACTATTAACGTTGACGAGACGGTTGAAGCTCTTTTGGAAATATTCCTAGTATTCGGCGCGCCTAACGTTTTACAGTCAAAAAATGGAGTATCTGTAACGAAACAAATCTGCCGACGGATGTATACCGCGTTCCCGGAAATAAAAGTGGTTAGTGCTGACAACAAGCAGGATATAACCAGTTTCGAAGGCCAGAATAACGAGCATATACTGAGGATGATAGGTGATTGGCTGAAGAAGAATAGTTCTATGAAATGGTATCAAGGGGTCAAGTATGTCCAATACGTTCTAAACAGTACATTTAATATAAAACTCCGGAGAACACCTAGCGAGGCAATTTTTGGTTATAATCCAAGGAGAGGTGTAGCAACATTCATGACGCGGGTTGAATACGACCATCTTCACACTGAAACTGATTTAAAGATAGCTCTAAAAGAGAAAGAATCAGGAAAAAATCCTGAGCAATTAATGTTGGAAGAATCTCTAATACCTTCTTGCAGCTTTATCAAATCTGAGCCGGGTAATGTTGACAATAGCCTCGATGGCGAAAGAATGGACGATGACAATGAACCTGAACTCTCAGAATAACGTGTTCACCTGCAATTAAATTAAAATTACTTTAAATAATTCTTTTAATTTTAGTATATTTTCCTTTAAATTGCTACAGGGAATCGCAAATAAAAATGTCTAAGTAAAAAATAATATTTATTGAGACAATTTTATTTTTGCCCTTTGCTTACGGAATGCGGTTTTATTAGCTACTGTTGAATGATCTGATTCAAGGTCCCAAGTTGTGCTTCAGCTTATTTCATTTATAACTAAGCAACAATTTCAATCAAATGACATTATCATCCAGTAGATACAGTACGCGGCAGAAAGTAATGTACATCGGCCTTTAGAATGACATTTCGGCTTTGTAGAGCGTTGTCTCTGTCACTCATATCAAATTTTTTTCGTTTTGTCGGTCTCCACGACAGAGACAACGCTCTACAATAATCTGCTTTCTCTTTCTAAAGGTCGATGTACATTACTTACCTACTGTACCTACCTAAGTTTACAGTTCATCAGTCATTCGTCATCATCATTAATGATTATCTGAATGGGCTGAAGCAGACCCTATTGTCTAAAATAAATCCTAATAGGTATGTAATTCTTGAGGTACCTAATTTGTAATTTGACGACCTCCCTGGCGCAGTGGTAAGCGCTGTGGTCTTATTAGTGGGAGGTCCCGGGTTCGATTCCTGGCTGGGATTTGGAATTTTATAATTTCTAAACTTCTGGTCTGGTCTGGTGGGAGGCCTCGGCCGTGGCTTGTTACCACCTTACCGGCAAAGCCGTGCCGCCAAGCAATTTAGCGTTCCGGTACGATGCCGTGTAGAAACCAAAGGTATGGGTTTAATAAAAACTGCCATACTCCCTCCAGGTTAGCCCGCTCCCACCTTAGACTGCATCGTCACTTACCATCAGGTGAGATTGCAGTCAAGGGCTAACTTGTATCTAAAAAAAGGTATCAAAATCAATTTTTTAAATTGATAAATAATCTAACAAGTACCTACCTAACTCGTAAAAATTATACTTATTTAGTTTTCAGCATTTCAACTCTAGTCAATTTTCCGTAATCACTAATCGCAAAAAGAAGGCGCGAAACTTTTCCCACGCTCGAACAATGGCGGCAAATGGAGATAATTTTGATATCGCATTAAACTTACTCGTGAGCGTAAACTAATCTAACTACAGCAAGAGGTAACGGGTCCGTGAGAACTTCCCCAAGATGTTTGAATAAATGATTCCGTTGAGTGAAAATAACGGTATTAGGTTCTATAGCGTCAATCTTATGTCAGTGCAGTCTCTTAAAAAGTAGTGCCTGTAAACTTTACCACAAGCCTTTACGCGTGGTTGAAGAAAACCACAGAATATTTTTAATAGCAACTTCCAGATAGGTGGATACATAATGATCACTCCGCAAAGACGTTTAAATACTTTTGTTACGATGTTGCAAAGTGCAATTCATACAGCGCTGCGGCTGCGGCCAAAAATTTTATAATTGCCTTTCTTTCTATCGCGTTAACTCTTATCTTATCTCCCTTTCTTGTGATCAGATGTTAATCTATAACCATGGACCTGTAAATACTGTCTATAATATTACCTTCTTGGTACCTGCTTACTTTAAAACATCTCAATAAAAGATGGCGACCTCAAAACAGCTGTTCTGTTTGGTTGAAAGTTTAAAATTAACTTAAATACCTACGCACGGAAGTCACACGAACCTTCCGTCCGAAAAAGATCTGGATAACTTTGAAGGCTTCAATTTTTGTGTTTTGTTCTAGACACCTAGTGAACCGAGCCTTAAAATCCTCATGGGGTCAGACGCGGCAAGGCAGAGCGGCTCGAACGCTAGACCCAGCATTGATGCGCAGGGCCTTGCTGGATGCCCACGCTGGTTATTCGGAAGGCGTTGTTAAACCTCAGAGCAGCAACAGAACTGGTGAGATATAATATTATTATTATTAACTCGTGGTAAAAAAGCCGGCCAAGTGAGAGTCAGTCTCGCGCACCGAGGGTTCCGTAGGACAGTCGTATTTTTTCGTCATTTTGCACGATAAATCAAAAACCATAGTTTTTGATTTATCGTATTCATAAAAATACATAAAAATCTGTTTTAGAATCCATAGGTGAAGCCCTTTCATACGACACCCCATTTGATATAGTTATCTTACTTTGACAATTGAAAATACTAATTATTAGTTCAAGACCACAATTTAATTTTTTTTGTGTGATGTAACCACAAATTCACGCTTTTCAGATGTTTCCCCTAATGTGTACTATAAGACCTGCCTATCTGCCAAATTTCATGATTCTACGTCAACGGGAAGTACCCTGTAGGTTTATTGACAGACAGACAGACGTACAGACAGACAGACAACAAAGTGATCCTAAACGGAACGTTTTTCCTTTTGAGGTACGAAACCAGTTAATTGGGAGTCTGACTCGCACACGTACATATGGTTCTGTATCATCGTACAAGATAACTAGTACGCGACTGGCCAAGATGGCTATCGGGGAGGGAACGCCCCGCACACCCGCACAGCCCCCGCGCTAACACGCTGCGGGCGAGGAAAGTCGTTTCGTCGTCGTTTTCATTAGACCGATAAGTTAGTAGGCAGATAAATTTCCTACGTAGCTTCATTTAAGTACGTACCTACTCGTACCTACATTATGTTGCATCCAGTTGCATCTATCTCTGAACAACGTTGCGCTGATTTCAAACCGGCTCGGCATCATTACGTCGACATGCAGGCGGGCAGGGAATATTATGTGTGTCGTTTAAACTTCCTCATTTTACTGCATTCTCTTCACTCTAAGTGGCAACCGTTTTTATTGCTTCAGCTTCTTTTGTAATTACCATAATCGGCGGCAATGATACTGGGCACGCTGGGTTTCTTGGCGTGCATACTTTTAATACAGTACAACGTGAGACAGAGTATAGTCTGATGCCTTTGACCTCGTGGAAAATGCCGACCCACGATGACCCCTTCTCATACAGTGCGACAAGGCATCTTGGCGCGTGGTGAAAATCGGAACTAACCTTGCCGTTAAGTGTCCCCTTTGTTCTTGTTTGAATATTCTAAGCCTTTATTCTCCAACAGCGCCCCCATGTCAATATCATTGAAGTGCCAAGAGAGCCTTCTCGCACTGTACCTGCACCTGCTGCTCGATTGCGGTAGAATGACAGCTACAATGTCACGATCGCAATCACCTCTGATTGGTTGGCGCTCGCTCACTATAATAAACTCACTATAAACTATAATAAACTCACAAAGAAACTCGCTCGTAATAATGATTGATGCAGGTTATACGAAATCGACCAACTGATCTCTCTTTGACAGTGTTGGATTGCCCTCCTATCGGACTATTACCAGTGAGGGAATAAGTTATACCACCCCCCGTTGTTAGCTAGTCTTCGATAAAATATACGGCCGTGGCCAAAATTCGTTCAGGAAGAATTAATCGCCTAGCTTAGTCTTGTCACATTCCAGCTCGCGCCTCAAATAATCTACCAGGGTTGACACCGGGCAACACAAACTCATGCGGTGGAACCCGGCTGTGTCGCACGCGGTACAACACGACAGCGCCGATGTACGGCGTTTCGCTGACGTCGGGCCAACCCGTCACCATCGTGCAGAAGTTCCCCGACCTTCTGCAGCAGGTCGTATTCGAAGTTTGCGAGTAAGTGTCACTGATTACCTACTATCAATTAGAGCCTCAACAGCTCAACGGGTAAAGAAGTGGACTGAAAACCGAAAGGTCGACGGATCAAACCCCGCCCGTTGCACTATTGTCGTACCTACTCCTAGCACAAGCTTGACGCTTAGTTGGAGAGGAAAGGGGAATATTAGTCACTAGAGGATGCCCGCGACTTCGTCCGCGTGGATTTAGTTTTTAAAAATCCCGTGGGAACTCTTTGTTTTTCCGGGATAAAAAGTAGCATATGTCCTTCCCCGTGATGCAAGCTATCTCTGTACCAAATTTCATCAAAATCGGTTGAACGGTTGAGCCGTGAAAAGCTAGCAGACAGACAGACAGACAGACACACTTTCGCATTTATAATATTAGTATGAATTTATCATGGCTAATATTCTTTATTAAAGAAGACGAAAGAAGAAATCTGCTATGTGTACAGTACGCGGGCGAAAGTAATCGGCCTTTAGAATGACATTTCGGCTTAGTAGAGCGTTGTCTCTGTCACTCATACTCATACCTATATGACGGCTTGTCGGTCTCAATGACAGAGACAGTGCTTTACAAATCTGCTATCTCCTTCTAAAGCACAATGTACATTACGTTCCGCCGCGGACTGTACGGTAGTGCATCGGGAGTCGGGACAATCCATCACCATCGGGATAGTATCGGGTTGTCCCGACGACGTTAGCGACAGCCGACACGCTCTTGCAGAAGTTCATGTACTATAAATAACTATCTAAGAACTAAGAAACCATTTTATGTTCTTTCATCTCTATTATCTTAGGGTGAGTCCAGATTAAGTAACATAATCCTATAGTACAAAGTTGCATTGCTCATTCAAAGTTAACTCTTTCTTTTGTGAAAATGTAAGCGAGAGAGCTAAATATATTATATTTAGCTCTCTCTCTCGGTAGCGTTCGCCGTTCGTATTGACTATATTGATAAAAGCGCTTTATTTTAGTATGCAGCAGGAAAGAATTAAATTAAATTTTAGAAAGAAAAATAATCTGCAGCATAATTTATACATTTAACTTTAGAAAGAGATAATCAGTAGCATCAACTTCATAGAGCGTCGTCTCTGTATATATGTGACATTTTGTGGCTGACATAATATTAATCTCAAATATTTTTGATAGCAGCTTTATCTGCGCTCTGCAGGTATGCATTGCGCCTTACCAGATCTAATTAGATTTTTCAATTATTTGGCTCAATTTGAAAATTTTAAATTTTGACTCAAGAAACAACGTATTTTTTTTTTTTTTTTTTTTTTTTTTTTAAATATTTATTGTATTATATGAAAAATACATCTAAATTCTAATTGACCCAAGAAATTGAACCTGCGATATCCCACTTATAAGGCCACAATACATACTACTGCGCAAAAAATATTAATTAGTTTATTGTTTCTTTCCAGGTCAAGCGAGTGCTCGGTAGTACGGGGTTCGTGTACCCAGACGTACGTGCCTTATTTGTTCCTCGTGCTGCCATTAGGCCCAGTCACACTGACGGGGCAAGACTACGTACTGGTCGAGTCGGGGTGTGTTTGCAGGCCTGATCCTATCCCGTAGCTTGTAGTGTGAACTAGGCCTTAGATTACTGGCAATGTTGATAGAATTCGAGCGTCCAAGCACTTGAGCATAGAAATATAGTGGACCTTAACATCTTGTATAAAGCTTAACTTCGTCCATACATCTACAGCCAGCGCTCGAAGTGGAAACCTTGTGATAAAATCGATGGTATTGGATTTTTGACGTTCAATCAAGATTCCTAAGGTTCATTATCTTCTGAGGTTATTGTGTTTCGACTAACTTATTCTATCAACGTTGATTACGGCGGGTGTCCAACCAACCCAAAAGGGATTTGACATAGCAAGTTCTCCGGGCGCGCGTTTTTGGGTTCACCCTATACACGCACAGGTGAGTGCCTCGAATCGAACCCTGGACCACTCTAATAGGATGCCATCGACGACTTTTAATCATTAGGCTATCATCACTTTTTTATTTAAAAATGAAAGTTTAAACAAACCAAAAGGTTGTGAAATTAATATTGGGATAATCCATTAATTAAAGAAAATATGTTACGTAATCTGAACACACCCTAAGGTAATAGAGACGATAGGTGTAAAATGTATACACGCATAGTATCCAATATCTGTGACAATCTAGGACCTGATTTTCTAAATCAAGAAATCAGCTGTAGGAATAATACCGAACTTCAAGCATTTTTTGTCATTCAAAACCTAACTACCACCTTTTCTTCAAATATTGCGTTAAATAGGTACTTGCAAGATATTATCATTTGGATATCTAGAGTTTAAAAGCTGAGTTAATCTTCTTAAATGTATAAAAGAAAAAGGTGACTGACTGTGTAACTGACTACCAACGCACAGCTCAAACTACTGGACGGATCGGACTGAAATTTGGCTTGCAGATAGCCATCTATTGAGAAAGGATTTTTATAAATTCAACCCCTAAGGGCGTAAAATAGGGGTTCAGAGTTTGTGTAGTTCACGTGGACGAAGTCACGAGCTTAAGGTAGTTATAATTAAAGCCTTATACCATCTGTTCTCTTGTGTGTAGATTATTAGTTGAATGTTATTACTACTAGGTATATTTGTTTATTTAAAAACGACGAGTCATTAATTTGAAGGTTTGAGATAGACTAGACCTGTCGCCATACTACAAACTATAAAACATTTAATACAAAGTAGGTACTTACATATTTGATTTAAATATCTACTCGTGTGATGGAATGCTATGCTTTGTTTGACCGTAGGTATATTTCTTTTATGTTGTTTCCTAGTAAGGAAATTTAAAAGGTTGGACACCCTCATTAAGTTTATTGTATAGTAGATATAGATTAATAATATTATGCTCAAAATAATACGAATTTAATTTATTAAAAATTTAATGCAACTTGAGATCGATGCAATTAACCTGTTTTATTTTTGTTAGACAATATTAAAATATAAAATAGAAAATGAAAATTACTATTTTTAGAGATATATTTATAAAACTATTATATACTTAAATTGTTAAATAAAAGCATTTTCTATAAATGCATTTTTTTAAATAATAATATTTTTTTGTGATAGTAGGTATGCCATTAGGTGCACGCAGTATACTTTTCAATGATGGAAATGCGTGTTAATTTAGCAGCAAGATTCGGCCAAGTCAATGGAACCGAAGAAATGCTATACTCCTTATACTGCTGACACCATTTGCATAACTACAGTACTAGAAAATGTGACTTTTTGCCGGTCTTGCGCCTCCAGAGGGTCTTGTGGATCATACAGCTGCGTGCGATCTCCTAAATCAAAAAAGTAGGGTAGATAGATATTTTGAGTGCCTTGATATTTTGGGACAGTGTTATTTTGAACAAGTTAATATTTGTTTTGTATTTATTATTTATAAAAATATTGAAAAGACAAATGTAATAGGTGGTACCTAGACCTATTTATTTTGTTACAATATAGATTAACGGGGCATCCAGACTGTAAAACATAATAATAATTAATGTTATAGCAAAGGTTATACCTACGTAACGTTGACCAAACTACATGTTATGCAGTGAAATTTATATAAAATGTTACATAATCTGGACGAACCCTTAATTGTACCTAGTTCTTTTGGGGTTCTTCTACTCAAATAAGTGGAAATGTTGAAGACTGGTTCGAATTTGACGTAAAAAAATATAATATTCCAAAATAGTATTTCATTCGGGTTCTTTAATTTATTAAACTTTATAGACTGAATTGTTAATGTAAATTTATTCTTTATTCTTTAAATTATTATTGATATGATAATAGATTTGCAGATTATTTAAATGTTACATAAGTCCCGCAAGTTGCTATTGTGCTGGAACCATGTCTCATTATCATCGAAGTGACATCATTTTGACGTCATTCTTCAGTCTAGTGCTGACGTCACTAAAATGGCGGCCACGAGCATTATCAATTTGCGGGACTTATACCTAGCGCCTTTACTTTTTAAGTGTCGTCAAAGCAACGAATGTAACAAAGAATTAAAAATTAATAAAATATTTCGATTACGTTTCATTTATTAATAATACCTACTTAATAATAGGTAAAAACATACTTATTATTCGCATACTATACCTACCTTACCTACCTGCTCTTATCTCAACCGAAAAATAAGGTAGAAGCCCAGCAGCCCGTATAATTTTATTTTTATATCGAGTGCATTGCCCTTTTAATATCTATACTTTTAATTTTATCCTGATGTTTTTTTCAATCTTTCATCTTAATCAAAAGATAGGTAGGGGAAAGCAGGTAGGATTCGTACACTTTTTACTCTAGGTCATGTAAAAACAAAACTAATGAATATTTCAAAATAATTTCAACGCTGCTGGATTACCTAGTTATCTGGCTTTAATTATAGTGTAGTTCAGTGTTGATGCAAAGTAAGATGACAAAGCTATGATGAATTTCCCAAAAAATGGAAATCGTACGAAAGCACCCCACACGCGAGGTAGCTTCGTACATCGACTAGGGTACATTCGTACATAGTGGGGAGCCTTCGTACACAGCAATTAAAAAGGCTATTTTATATGAAATTAAACATTTATTGATATCAAAATTAACACAGAATCAACCTTACACATAGTAATAATTAACAATATGGTGTATACAAACAATTTGTTACAATTTAAGTCATTCATTAATCAACATTCAAATTTACCGTTATAGTAACTCGCGTTTCATCTCTTTAGCCTTCTGTTTTCTCTCTTGTTCTTCTTTTTTCATCTTTTTTGCTCTTTTCTTTTCTATCAGTCTATTTTTTTCGGGATTATATGTTAAATCCTTAATTTTTCTAATACTTTTCCTTTCTTTGTGTCTTTTTAGGTGCATTCTCATTCACTTTAGGCTAAGGTTGCATAATTTCTGGCGTCATCATCCCACAGTTGATGTAGATGGTGATGGAGGTGGCAATCTTGATGATAGATCTTGTTGAGTAAGAGTTATTTCTTTGGGAGTTGAATTGGGATAGCGCCTATGTCAAAAATAAACGATTTCTTAGTAATTATTATTAAACAGAGGGTCTTCCAAATTTCGTGAAATCCACGTCCATTGTAAGTTTTAACCATTCTAAACTGATTCTAAATTGTCACGTCAATGAGTACGTCAAATGTTTATGACGTCATATCTATGTATATCTTTAATACAAGCTGCCATACTAAGCCAGCGTTTTGACGTTTGATAAGAAGTTGCTAATTTGACTTATAGCGCAGCTCACGACAGGTATGAAACTTGTAAAAAAACATCGAGGTTTCACCCACACAGGCAGGCGTCAAATGTCGCCTATATTTGACGCTCGGTAGGCTATGAAACTACTAGGTATTTTTGATTTAACGACACCCCTAGCCTAATATTTAGCAGATGTCGATTTCAGGATCAAACCGAGAGTTTCTTCACTCTTAGTTCTACTCTGCTAGTGTAGGCACCACCACTATTTGTTGCATGTTATCATCTGGGAGTGGTTTAGAATTGGAATCCCATAACCCAGTTAGTGCAAAAACGATCTGAACTCACGCGGGGTGCATTCGTAAAGTACGAATCCACCCCACTCCTAACTGCACGAAGGTACCCCAACCAAAAAAATCAAATAATAAATTTAAAATAAAAATAACGGTGAAGGTTATCCCAAAATTAATGTTTACACATGAATCTAAGGCACTTATCCAAAGACTATTTTATGTTACTTTAACAATTTGAGCCAAGCTTATTACGAATTAATGTCGTCAAAGATGAGTCGAAAAATTATTTTCGCGGTGTGAAAACACGTTTTGACTTATTCTAAA
This sequence comes from Maniola hyperantus, assembly GCF_902806685.2. Lineage (NCBI taxonomy): Eukaryota > Metazoa > Arthropoda > Insecta > Lepidoptera > Nymphalidae > Maniola > Maniola hyperantus. The sequence goes on along the minus strand of NC_048540.1, from coordinate 13,313,034 downwards.
AAAACTGACTGTTGTACAGCCACTGCACTTAGCTGTGAGCTTATGAATATGAGCGGGCCTCACATATACAAAAACACAAACGCGTCACCATGTAGCATAGTGTAGATATGACTGTTGTACGAATGCTCCCTCTGTACGAATCCTACCTGCTTTCCCCTAAGGATACTTACCTTACGGATTAATTAAATATCACTTGCTTTAACGGTGAAGGAAAACATCATGAGGAAACCTGCATGCCTGAGAGTTCTCCATAATGTTCTCAAAGGTGTGTGAAGTCTACCAATCTGCACATGTTCAGCGTGGTAGACTTGCGTTGCGTGCGTTGGCGTTATTCTAGATCGATAATATCGCGCCTGTGTGGGGGAGCCTTAAATATTTGTATGGCGCGGAAACAAATATTATTTTGTGTGCAATTTTGGTGAGATTTTCATTATGCATTGGATGTTTCGGTAGGTACAATTTATCTACGTAACTTTTAGAATGATAATCGTAGCTATAAGCCAGGTACAAAAACACAACGGCGAACCTGACGTCAGAATGGCCGGTGTATGAGATTCTTTCATTATTATTTAATTGATCAAGGTACTAATTATCTTAATAAAGGTACTAAATCGTACAATTTAGGTACAATTATTTGGAAGATATTTCATCAGTTTTCCAGGACCTCACCGGCCATCCTGACGTTCACCTATGGCCAAAACACTGAGAGGAGACCCGTGCTCTGTAGTGAGCCGGTAATGGGTTGAGCATGATGATGATGATTGATGACATTACGTACCGGTAGGAATAAGCGTTTTTTAACTAATTTAATAAACAATAACGCAACGACGGTAAAATTGTATGCCAGACGTTCATCTTAGTGTTTCTATTGAAAAACTTCTCTTAAAACACAGGCACTACTTTAATTTATAAAGGTATCTAAGTAGGTACATACTTAATAGGTTTGTCAAAATAAAGCAACTTGTAAAATATAATAAAAAACTTTATTCGTTCACTGGGACTTAGATTTCAAAATCCTATCCTAATAGTTCGCAATTAGATTTCTATCCTAAACAGCTACGCTAAATTTAATAATACATGTTCATCCATTACAAATATCTACAACATTATCAAAACAATTAATTAATATATTTTGTCAAGTTTAACATTCATAATTTAAGATCGTAGATATTAATAACAAATGAAAACATCGATTTCAACTTTCAATATCGTTATTAACCATTGAGTTAATGATATAAAGCAGGAACACTTATGGTCCTAAAACTGTACCCTGTGCGGTACTAGACAAAACAAATAGGTACAGAAGAAACCCTGACTATCCGGAATTCCTTATCTGGATACTTACCCAATATAACAGTGTTTTGTAGCGTAAGAATCTGAGCATTTTAAAAGATAAGATGTGATCACTAGAAGACTAAGAAAGAAAAGAAGAAGAAGGATATCAATGAGTTCAGTTGAGCCTTGAAGACTACGGACGTGTTTTCTTCGTCCAAGATTATAGTGTATATTTTGATAACTCTATACAAATTCGGTAAACTAATATAACTCATGGTGTAACATTTTACTCCGAATAATCAGTTATCTTCTGTAAGTACCTACTATATCAATAATTTATTTATTCGTATCGGTAGTATTGTGGGTTCGCTTGCTGTGGTCTCTGTTGTTGTTGTTGTTGTTGATGTTGTTGTTGTTGCTGAAGTTGAGCTGGCTGATAGGCGACCTGTTGCTGCTGAGGACCTTGAGGCTGGAGACCTGGAGGTTTGGGGGTCGGGTACTTGACCACGATGTCCGTAGGTTTACGGGAAACCTAGAAATATGGAGTAAGGCTTGAGTAAGAACTAAATTCATCTAAATAAAATGACAGACTGACTGACATCTATCAAAGTAGCTCGAACAGATGAGTCTAATTTTAATTTAATTTTTAACAACTTTATTGGTAACCATATTGCAAAGAATAAAACTACAGGCGATGCTTATAAATAAATGCCAACCTAAGCGCTTAGTTAAAATCTTTGGGATTTTAACGACAAAAATAACAGGATCAAAATACTACATCTATTCAAAACAAATTATAGATTATTAAAATATTTTTATCAAATCGAAAACAAGTTTGAGTTTCAGTTAAGTTTAGCCACTGTAGTAATTTAGTTGGGAGAACTTCGTTGAATTTTCCTGATTCAAGTTTTGTAAAATCCTGCGGGAACTCTTTGATTTTCCAGGGTCAAAAGAAGCTCATACCTACCCTTCCCCGGAATGCAAACTGTTTCTGTACCTTACGTCAAAATCGGTTAAACGGATGGACCGTGGAAAGCTAGCAGACAGACAGACACATTCTCGCATTTATAATACGGGTATGGATTGAAACAAATGCTGTGTAGAAACCAAAGGGGCAAGGGTTTATTAAAAACTGCCATACCCCTTCCAAGTTAGTCCGCCTCTATCTTAGACTGTATCGTCACTTAGCACCAGGTGAGATTACTGTCAAAGGCTAACGTGTATGTCAATAAATAAAGTAAATAAATAAAAAAATCTCACCTCAGCCCTGAAACCTTCTTTGGGATCAGCAGTGTAAGTCACAGTCCTGATAAAGCCGTCACTGTCTACGACTGAGTAGGATCCCTTGATTTGGTCACCGTCTTTCTGCTCCTGGCGGTTTTGGTAGTTGGTGAACTTATCATCGCTTACGTCGAAACCGAACTGGTAGTTAGGACTAGGCTGGAAGAAAAATGCTTTATTAAGTAGGTATAATTAAAAAATTATAAATTGATGTCGAGACTTGACTGGAATATTTTTATCCTCCCAAATTACAAAGTCATTATCTTAGACTGATGACTGGCAAATGGAACGGATTTTATAAAATCTTATTGACCAATTTCCGACATTGAGTCATTGAACTATCATGTAAATGTATATCTCATTGCATGGAGTTCGATATAATTTTCTATTTTCTGTAAGTCCAATTAAAATGATTTCCTTGCAAGCTTGCAGCAGATTGCAATTTGCATACTATGTAGGCACAGTAGATATAAAAGCAGACATTCTGTTTTTCGCAAAAGTGGTCCAATTGGCCTATCAAACGTGAATTAATTCTGGTCAAATAAAGTGCGTACCGGCAATGACGCTTGACGGTAGCAACTTCTGAAAGTATGGTTGTTATTCGAGGAACTCTAATATTATGAATGTGTTACCTCACACTAATAGGAGCCACGCTTTAACCATCGCTGAGTAACGTGCTTTATACAACTTTCCTTGCAACTCACGCTGTCACAGCACTGCATGGTAGATCTACGCCTGCATATGCGTGTACTATTTATTGATTTCTAATACAAGAAACTGTGTGAAGCATGTCAACGTCAACGTGCAGAATGAAAACGATGCTGCAGCGCAGCTGTTACGGTTACTCCACATGGATGATAGCTTTACCTTATACTATAACAAGTACTAAAACTTCTAGGAGCTGCTTTGGACACATTGCTGCCGCGCGTTATGTGTGGCCTGGTCTGTATACGAACGAGACAATCCAGTTTAGAGTGAAAGTTAAACTTGTGTCGGCGACCGATCTACCACGATAACTGATCCGCACGTATTAGATATACCCAACAGTATTATTATACGGAAACGGGCAATGAACGTTGTGAAAGCAGTTTAGTTAACTTAAACGGAAAATTATACTTCTTTCAAGTAACTTTTCAGCTTTTAGTATTAGGAATGCAGATAAACCCGATAGGGAGTCGTCAGTCGGCAATATTAGTATTTATCATTAGCGTGATATTAATATTATGTAAGTATAGGTAAGTACCTACCTAATATTATAGTTATGTCTTTATTAGATTCGGTACCCTCATTCCGCACATTATCTTGATTTGAATTTTACGATTTTGTTTTCATGCAAAACCTTGTAGGTATATGCGTACTCTTGAGGTTGAATTCTCTGTAATCAGCTTGCTTCTATAAACTACGCGGGCGGGTAAAAAGGTTTACCTCATATTCCTCGGGCTCCCGCTGTTGCTGTGGCCTGTACTGCTGCTGCGGCTGGGGCTGAGGCTGAGGTTGGTATTGCGCTCTGGGCTGGTACTGTTCTTCTTGTACATTGTAGGGCTGTAAAAGGAAAGAACCACATTTTCATTACAAGCCTCCTTGAATGTCACTCGGGGCTCGAAATCTGAACACGCGTCGCGATTTTATAGTACCCGTAGCCGAATAATGGACAGAACTAACGAGTCAGTCAAGTTCTGAGTCACATAATTAGTATGTAGGTTTCAATGACTTACAAGTCGTGCAGGCGCCGGAGTGGGCTGAGGGGCGGGGCGGGGTATGTGCTGTGCTTGAGCTTGACCACCGCCGATGTACTGTCTCAGCAGATGTGGAGGAATTCCTTCATCCTGCTGACAATTTAGTGAGCATTGTTAATTCTCTGATGCAGGCGATACAGACTAGCTGAGCTTTTTAGGGCTCCGTACCCTAATGGTGGTTACGCACTCATCCGATCCGAGTCCGTGAAAATACGTTCCTTTTTGTTTTGTATAGTTTTTTATATCCGTATTTTCACGGATTCTAATCGGATGAGTACGTGATCGCTGTAAGGGTGTCAAAGGGAGCTATTACTAAGCCTTGTCTATCCGGCCGTCCGTCTGTTTGTCAGCGGGCTGTACCTTCTCGTGAATTGTGATTAGGTAGAGAGTTGAATTTTTCACATAATGTGTATTTCTACTTTCGGTATAACAAAAAAAATACAACAGGATCGCCATAAAAAAATTAAAATAAATTTCGACCGAAACCATAAACTACCTATTAGAGATGGAAGATCTGATTTGCTTTTATGACATTATTAAAAAAAAAACTGTTTTAATTTTCTAATCGACACCACGCCCCTTCCTTCCTTTATCGTTAATAGTTAGGTATCACATCTTTGAAAAGAGCAACCGCTGAGTTTCTTACAGGTCTCGTCTCGGAATGAGAAGGGTTTAGGCCTTAGTACACCAGGCTGGCCAAGTGCAGTTTGGCAGACTTCACACACTTTTGAGAACATTATGGAGAACTTTCAGGCATACAGGTTTCCTCACAATGTTTTCCTTCATTATTAAATCAAGTAATATTAAACTTAATAACTTTAGCTCCGAAAAGTTGGAGGTGCATGCCCGGCATCGAATCTCCAACCTTCCGAATAAGAGGCGGACGTCTTAACCACTAGGCTATCACGGCTCTTAATAATAATAATTATTGTAATGAACTAAAAACATCAAAATAAAAGTCAAACTGCCAATTATTATGATATGTTTAATGTGCAACCCAATTCTTGGTTAAAATGACGTAACTGTAACAATGCGACCGGTTACGTCGATTTGGGGCACTTTTTAAATGTAACACATGTTATGCAAATGGACATGAAGTGAACATTATTTTTCAATAAGCACTGTTGCATGCGACCAATTTGCTTTGCTGGTCGGTCGAGTTACGTCAAAGTGGAGATTTTTAACGTGACTTTGAATGGTTTCCATTTATGCTACTGTGTCCGTGTTATTTATCATTACACCAGCAAATATAAGGACACTGTTAGACACGATATGCAGGACACAGGCCTATTTAATAGCACCGATTATACCCGCGCATAGGGTTGCCAGGTCGCCAAACCTAATAGCCGGACAGACCAGCCAGTTTGGCCAGACATTTGGGTAGAAAGGCCGGACACCCTACATTAATGAGGATTTTGTGTCTTAGTATTAATAGGTACAACAATTTTTTTTAATGTAAAATCAAGCTTTATTATTGTCATAAATCTTGTTGTCGGGCGGCACTGCCGCCTGCGGGAGCGACCGACAGTCGATTCACTTGCGCTCGGCCACGCTCGTTTGCGAAATGTAAAAAGCCGGACAAGCCGGACACCGTTTATTTTGGCCGGACACGCAAGCAAAAAGCCTACCTATGTCCGGCTTGCCTTGCAAACCATGCTTTGTAGTCACTTTTTGGATGTCAAAATATCAGCGCTTCCACCGAGTTCCACCTAGCTGAGGATGCCCGGATTTTAGCTAAGTAGTACAAAATATCTCGTACACTTCGTTCGTAGTTAGTCGTATGCGAAAGAATCTGTCACTAAGCTAAGCTGACTCATAGCATAGCTCTATGGTCGGCGGTCAGCCTACCGCACGAAAACCTAAACTAGCAATAACGCAAAGCTTCAAATTTGCTTCAAATTAATAATTAATTCGTTTGAATTTTAACTTACTTTGCAGGCACTATTTATAGAACTGTTTATAAAATGATGGATGTAGGTAATTAAATTGTCTTTTTTTACAGACAAAAGTCGTATCTTACCCATGATGGGATTATTAATTCACGATATTGAAAATTGAACAGCTGTTTTTAAATTTTAACATTAAGTACCTAACAGTCAAATACAGACACATTTGAACAGGTGTCCTTTCAACTTCAGTCGGAAAAGCACTTGGCACGGCACAAGACCGGGAGATCTTGGCGCCTCTTGATAAAGGTCATTATCCTCATCTCAACTCGTCCCAGGACCACTATTGCCAAGGGTCTCCCCTTAGAATGAGAAGGGACTACCTTCTATAGAATGAAGGGTATGGTAGAATGAAATCAAGTAGGTACCTAGCTGTCGGAAAAACTCCAAGATAGGCAAATAATATAGTAGGTACCTACTACAGTAAAAGAACTTTTAAAATTAATTGGAAAAGTTCGTTTAATTAGGTTTCTAGATTACACAGATATAACTAGGATTTAACTAAATAATTATACCTACCTTAAACTAAAAACCAGTAGTTAGGGTTTAGGCTATAGTCCGCCGCGCTGGCCAAGTGCGGATTGGTAGAAATTAGAATTCACACGCCTTTGAGAACAGTATGGAGAAATCTCAGGCATGCAATTTAATTGCCTAAAAAGCACATACCTAACACCGAAAACTTTCGGGTGCTTTTCACTAATCTTTTTAGTAGTCACAAAATCACATCACCGGCAACGTTTCAGGACGCTTTAAAAGATTTGAAAAAGTATTTTACTAACCTGCTGGTATTGAGCTACGGGACTCGCGAAAGCACACCCCAACACCGCTAGAGTAATACACTGACTCAACATTACACAACACTTCAAATAACCTATTAAAAAATTAATTTAAAAAACCAAAATGCACCACACACGCGGGAATCACAACGATGTGTGTTACGTGTAGATTACTCTCACTTTTTATATAGAGACACCCCTTCTAAGTAAGTAGTGAGGGCGGGAGTATGGCACTCTGGCCTGTAAATGATTCGAAAACTGGAGCAGTACCTTTTTAGTGTGAATCATGCATTTTATTGGCATGTAGTTTTAAGTGGTATCCATTATTTTTTTGAGAAAGATCCATAGAAAATATATTAAATAGGCACCTTAGGTACCTACCTACTATTAGATGGATCCCATTAGGAATTGTGCCAATTTAATGACAAGAAAATAAGTGCTACATTAATTTGTGCAAAAGAAATCGGCAGGAAGATTATCCAACGGCACCTTATTACTAAGCCTCCGCTTTCCGTCCGTCTATCTGTCTGTCAGCGGGCTGTATCTCGTCAACCGTAATACTTAAAAGCTTCCGACACGGTGAAGCACGTAGATTTGTTTTGCTTGATGCGCCCGTTAAGCGGCTTGATCAAGCAAACGGCACTTTTCTCATACATCGAACACTGTCCGAACTTCGCGTCAAGCGTAATAAATAAAATCGCATCAAGCACGCTTCAAGCAGGTAAATGCTTGACTCAAACATCAAGCAAACTTTGTAAACGGTCAAAATGCTTGACTCAAGAAAAACTCCACGTATCTACTTGACGTCAAGTCGCTTGACCGTGTCGGAAGCTTTTAGGCAGAGAGTTGAATTTTTCACAGAATGTCTATTTCTATTGCCGCTATAAAAACAAATAATAAAACAAATAAAATGGCCGCAATGAAAATTAATGTTAAGAAAATAATTATAATAAGTAATGGTATGAAACCCTCTTGAGTAAGTACGATTATATTCGTACTTGCCTGTCTTGTCAGCTTTTGAGTACGAAAAACGAATAAAAACTGGCACCTTCCTTCAATTTCAAATCGTCTAATCAATGTAGTAGGCGACAGGTCGAGATAGCAATCGGGGAGCGAACGTTCCGCACACCCACACAGCCCCCGCGCCAACCTGGTGCGGGCGAGCACGGGTGACGTGCGGGTGTGCGGGGCATTCCCCCGCCTCATACTCACGTTGCCATCTCAGCCTGTCGCGTACTATATTCTGCTGCAGTGTCTTAGTAAGTTACCTATTGTTGTCAATAACTTTGTAAGTCGTGACTGATTTTATTTAATAGCTACAATTGAATGTCTTGATATGAGCTTGAGAACGAATATAATATACAAGGGTAGCCATAATTATCCTTTCTTACGTAGGACACGTCTACTTTTCAAAAAGCTTACATGTATCTACCGAAGTTGGGTAGAATGCGTTAGCTGATGGCTTACGAAAGGTAGGTATGCTTTGTCGGTGGCGTGATAGCTGCAGCCAAAGACCTGTGATTTGGTTACCCAAAGGGTTTATTAGACGATAGGTCCCTGCATCAATTGCAGAATTGTCACAGTCACACTCAGCAAGATAAACCCCCTTTAGCACCTTAGCGATAAAGCGTCGGGATAATCAACTTTTACCGCCGTACTCAGAGTCGCTTAATCGTTACTTAAGTTTAGTTAAAACTCTCGTTTTAAGCGTGTCAGAGCTATATCTCTCACATAAATCTGTCTCGTTTTAACTCAATCTTAAGTAACGATTAGCGACTCTCAGTACGGTACGGCGGTTAGTTATAAGATGTAATGTGTGCCACAATTTTAGATTTTTTTTTAACTGTTTTGATTTTTGTGATTAATTGGCAATAATTAACTCAATTTATATGAGTTTTCAACTTCATGAAAAGAAATGATTTGATAGAAAGGACCTGGAGAAATAGGTTCTCTTCAGAGTTAAAATAATTAATCTAAGATGGTCCCCATATATAGAATCAGGCCGCCTCTCATCTTTACTTCATCTGTGGCCGTCTGATTTCGTTTCAAAAATTGCAACGAAACCACGTATAATTGAGCCACAGTTATTTCTTTAATTGCAGTCGCATTGATCCATAGTTACCAGAAAAAATATTTCGAAGAATGTTTAAATCGTCTGTTTAGATTAAGACATCAAGGCCTAGTGATGACAATTGGTCAATTGGCAATAATTCATCATACTTAGATTACAATCTTTGATTACAGCTAGGTATCTATTAGATGAAATAGATACAGGTTTTTCAGCTTAATTTGGGATATTTATTTCTTACTATTTTTTAGTCCCTGCCAGCGGCGTGCGAAATTTTTGATATTTATACAGTGGACTACACTTATTTCAAACCCCTATTTCACCCCCTTAGGGGTTGGATTTCCTTTCTTAGCGGATGCCTATGTCATAATAGCTATCTGCATGCCAAATCTCAGCCTGATCCGTCCAGTAGTTTTAGCTGTGCGTTGATAGATCAGTCAGTCAGTCAATCATTTCAACTTTCAAGGTAAGATTACCAAGTGGGGTATAAGATTTTATGCATAATGGAACCCTCGGTGCGCGAGTCTGACTCGCACTTGGCCGGGTTTTTTTAATACTATGGTTACTCTACTATATCTATACATTGTATTTTAGCCACGCCTAAATCAAGAGGCCGCGACCTACATTAATTCGCAAAATGTTTATCCTAAATGTTAAGAACTAAGGCACAAATAATTAGAAAGTACCTACCTATCATGCCTAGGACTGTGGCCAAACCCTTCTCATTCTGATACGCGACCCGTGCTCAGTGGTGAGACGGCGGCGATGGGTTCATAACGAAAAAGGAGATAGGTATCATATTATTTTCTATACGAATATAATGATGGAAAAATTAACTACGGTCGACGTCCCTAGTCTAAAGGCCTTTACATAAGTACCTACAATTAACTGTACTTAATATTATTAGTAGGTATCCCAGTATTCCGGTGTTCACAGCTGTGGTTCATAGTTCAGTCGTCTATGGGGACTGCTGCAGGGCTGCAGCCACGTGATTTTCCTCAATATAATATACAGGTTCTTACTACAAATCGTGGCTGCCTTGACTGCCTCGTTAGTCTAATGGTTAGCACTTTTGACTGAAAACGACGAGGTCCTGGGTTAGATTCCCAAGTATTAGGGCTTTTTGTCAAGAGATTCTCAGTACTAGGGTAGATATAGGAGTTTGCGATGTTTTATCTCCGAGACTCGGAGATTACAATGTAATCTATTCGTGAGTTCTACGCCTGATCTCTCCCATTGTCGTGTCGGATATTTCCGCTCATCGGGCTATGAGAATGAGGGAATGGAGAGTGCACCTGTGTTCTACAGGTATACCATTAGCAATAACAATAGACATGCCACGTAAAAAATAGGGGTAATAAACCAAACATTCATAGAGCTTATTTATTTTTAAAGGAGCCGGTTCAACCTTATATAACCATTATTTTGTTGCAAACCAACCAGTGTTGATACTTTTGAATTCACCCGCCACGACTTAATCCTATTGTTACCTAATCCTACGACTTAATCCTAATGACGGTCTCAAGTGGAAACACGCCAGCACTATATCTTCCGCGTTAATGGATTAGACGCGGTGATCGAAATTTCGTTATTAGTTATTACCTACTTACTACAAATCGTACACACGTATGCGCGCGTGCACTTCGATGTCGTTCCGTTCACTTATCTGTCCAAGACTTTGATCATATTACAAGCATATTACACGTACCTACCTTGGGTGACGAGTGCCTCTCGGGTTAGTTACGAAACTAAAATGTCACTTCTGATAAGAAGTAAGTAGGTATCGACCATTACGATTAAAAGCTGGCCGACCCGATTTGATTGGACAGCAGGTCTTTTTCGTATGTGAATATTTTAGTATTCTAACCGACTTCCAAAAAGGAGGAGATTCTCATTTCAGTGCGGTTTTTAGGGTTCCGTACCTCAAAAGTCAAAAGGGAAAAAGGACCCCTTATAGAATCACTTTGTTGTTTGTCTGTCTGTCTGGCAAGAAATCTATAGGGTAGGTACTTCCCTTAGGTTGAAACTGACTTACTTTTTGTCGATTGTCATAATATTCCAGTGTAGGTATTATACTAGTATGTAACTTTATCACACTAGTCATAATAATATGGACAGTCGTAACTCGAGTCTTTCTGTAGGTATCTATGTCGAAGGCCCTGGCCTGATCTATTCACTTACGGATTTATATTATATTTATATATAGGCATAGGAGTCTATTTAGGAAGGACATCGATATTTTCACATTCGGTTTCAAAATTCACATTATTCAATACAACTCGATATTCCACAGAGTATCAAACTAGGTACTTAGTGTTAGAGTTTTACAGACCTAAAAAGCGGTGATAGCCTAGTGGTTAAGATGTTCGGAAAATTCAAGGTTCGATCCTCACGCACCACTAATTATTCAATCTCACTTCAATAATAGGTAGGTATCACTTGTTTTAACGGTGAAGGAAAAGCTGGAAATCGTCGCGAGAACACCTATAAGCATGCAAGAAAGTTTTGCATAACGTTCTCAAAGGTATGTGAAGTCTGCCTATCAGCACTTGGTCAGCGTGGTGGACTATGGCCTAACTAAACCCATTCTGAGAGAAGATCCGTCCTTAGTAATGAGTCTGCGATGGGTTGAGTAGGCGAAATAACCCTGGTACATTCGATAGTCAGCATAATGCTTTTTTTTTCAAGAAAAAATCTTCCTAGGTAGGTATTTAATTTAAATTAATTAATTTACAGGTTTTGTCTCTGGTTAACCGTAAAATAAAATGTTAATCAATAATATCATCGACAGGATAAATCAAAATTATATAAAAATAAATATACCCACCTAATAGCCTGATTTAAGTATTAAAATTGCAGTTCCCAATATTCTAATTAGTACCTAATTGAAAACTCACTGTAGGTAGATTATTATAGATGCATAAAGAAATTAAATCGATAGATTATATAAAGTAGGGTCAGTTCATTGCTCTACATTGTTAATAGATATAACCGGATCTAGTTCTGCTGATAATAATGATAAGGCGTTATGTATTACAATAAAGGTGGTGTTCCATTGCTACGTAAGCTGTTCACAGATATACGGTGCGCATGTAATAATACTCTTTTATATGGGTATGATTTGTACATAAATTATATTAGGCTAGATAGTTTTTAATAAATTTTTTCCATAAAATAAAAGATTTTCGTAGAAAGTTAGTTCGACCAGGTGAACAGCTGCTTCTGCGTGACAGTTGTGGTGAGTTTTCTTCATAAACACCAGATTAAGGTCACTTTGTGTACGGTGGCTGAGGTTTGGTATCCGCTGAAGCATCAGAGAAAGGGCTGCTTTGAAGAGCAGTTGAATTTCTGGCAACAGCAGGACTGTAGTAAGAATTCAACGGATCAAGGGACATGGCTTCTTCTTCAGCTCTTGTTACTGATTCAAAAATTTCTCTCTGTACCCGCAATTGTAAATATTTCGGAAGTTCACGTGTCTTTTGGTACAAACTTGCAAACAAGTTTGATAGTGCGTCTTGTGGTACGCGGTTCATATCAAAACTTGACGTTTCAAGTGTTTTTTGTTTCCTGTTCTCATGTTCTATGTACGATGAAGATGGATGTGGGGATCTCGGCGGAGAGGGCGTAGATTCTATAACATTAAGGTTAGAATTAATTTGGTAATAGTGACCTCATGAAAATATGACGAAGTATGAATTTATAGCTTTCAGGTAACTGACCTACATCTGAGGAATTCTGAGTGTCATGATGACTGTCTTGTAATGTTGGGAGACTTGAAACTGTGTCTGTATATTCACTCTGTTGTAATACGAATTCCATCAGGGCCTCATATTTCCAGGGTCTCAATATTTGCACTGTAGCAGTTTTGCGACGTCTCAAAGCTTCTCTATGGCTATCTCGTAATTTCTTCCACTGATTTTTAGCTTCTCTACCTATAAAAGAAAAATTTAAGGAAATTCCAGCATGATAAGTGTGCATAAGTAAATATTTTCTCAGAAGTACCTACCTACCTATTTTTATGAGATCTTCAAAAACGGTATATACCTACCTACCGGTACCTACCTATTGTATCAATTACACCCTCGCAACTTTGGATAAGGATTGAAGAATTTGAACTCTAAGTTCAATGAAAAAGTCTGTAGGTAGGTATTTAGCACCGATATTAATTACAAATAATTTACAATCGGCAAATCCTTAAACCCTATTAGGTGGGCAATACCTCGCAGCGTATAATTTTTTGATAACTACCTACCTTTATGAATTACTTTTCATAGTTTATGGTTAGTGCTGGCACGTTTTTGATATAGCAAACCAGTGTAGGTATTTTGAATTGATTCATGAATAATTTCTTTAGTAGGTAAGTTCTTCTTGAAAGTCGGTTAAAATTATTAATAATAATAATAATAATTTGCGCTTACCATTTACAAGTCCACATTGTTTAGCTATACGATCCCAAGCTGCATCCTTCTTACCAGTGTCCCTATAGTAAATATCGTTCATATTCCACAAACAGGGGTACTGTTTAACTTTTTCTATTAAAGTTTCCATAATGAGACAAAATACGCGTTCACTTCAATTTAAAAAAATACGTCGTTCGTAGTCAACTGGTTCACTCACGAGTCACGCGAGTGCACGATGCTCGACAAAATGGCGGACAACGGCGCTTCCCCTCCCATCTCGCCTAGGATTACCAGATCCAAAAATGAAAACTACGGACAACGTCTTGTTTTCAGAAAACTAGTGTTAAGTATTTATTTAATTCAAAGATACGATACACCCTCCTTTAAGTCAAGGTCAATATCGGTTTTATATACTTACTACCTGACTCCCGCGATTTCGTCCAGGTTTTATAAAGGTCCAGTTGGAATTTCTCATAATTCTTCTATGGTGCCGCAAAAATACTCAGGTAGTATCCCAAAGAGCTATCCCAACTAGCTGATACCCGTAACTTCGTTCGCATAGATTAAGTTTTTAAATCCTGTGGGAACTCTTAAATTTTAAGGGATAAAAATTAACCTCTGTCATTTTCCAGGTCTTTAACTATAACCATGCAAAAAATCACGCCAATCGGTTGCAGTGTGATTGAAGGACAAACCAACAAACCAATAAACCAACAAACAACACACACTTTCGCATTTATAATACGGTTACTGATAGACGCTTTCTAATGTAAAACCATGACAAAAAATCCGGATAGTTCCGAAACATTCGAGTCGCTTGGTGCCCCCAGTCCCAGCTCCCTAACTACGCGAGAAGCTACGCAATCGTGTGCCGCGTGGACTGTGACGCGTGCAATCTGCTTCGATCAACCAAACCTCTCTGCAATCTGCATCGCCGATAGCACGCGGAGCGTTGAGCTACGTGGAGGTATCTGCGCAGGTCACGCGTGTCAATGACGTCACCGACCACGTATTCGGGTGTAGCTTGTTCGTGGGCTGCAGTGGATAAGATTATTGTAATTGTAAGAACGTGTGAGTTTGTATGTTGCAACTCGCAATTTCTATCGAAAAGGGCAATGATACCTAAATCTTCTGAATATATAAAAGAAAAGGTGACTGACTGACTGACTGACTGATCTGTCAACGCACAGCTCAAACTACTGGACGGGTCGGGCTGAAATTTGGTATGCAGATAACTTTTATGACGGAGATATCCGCTAAGAAAGGATTTTTGAAAATTCAACCCCTGGGGGTAAACTAGGGGTTTGAAATTTGTGTAGTCCATGCGGACAAAGTCGCAAGCATACGCTAGTAATTAATAACCAACTTAAAGACTTACTAATTAAGAACCAGCGGAACTTAGGACCTAAATAGAGTAGCTTGCAACTAGGTATTCAATAAATAAGTACCTATACCTACCTACTTAGACAGGGCGATATTAAATAACTTTACTTAAATTCTTTTTTATACACATACCTAGATTTAGGTTCCCTATATTTGCCTACTTAATAATAATTACTATTGGTCCTGAGAGCAATAGAAGAGATCGTCCGAATAATATTTATATACTTAGTTAATTGTATCAATTACCAAAGGTAGATAAAGATACCGACCGTGTAGGTAATTGCAATGTTTAATTAGTGTTATTGCCCAATTAACTTCTTATCTGTACGTTTAGTATAAGATTTTACGTCTCACCAACGTTGCTAGAATTCGAGATTCGAAACACAATAACGTCAAAGTAAAATGGACCTAAACAGCCTTAAATTAAAGTCAAACATTCAATGCCACTGATTTTAACTTCGCAACGTTTCCGCTAGAGCGCGGCTGTAGATCTGTAGACAAAATTGAGTTTTAAAACAAAGCAGTTAAGATCCAGTTTACTATAAAGCGGAAATGTTTCGACACTCGAATACTATCAACGTTGGTGAGACATAAAATCTCGTACTAAGGGTACAGAGAATTTAGGAACATTTACGGCGTTGCAGTAACTAAATGTATTCTCGGATGAATAATTAAGAATATCTCCGATCATCTGAATTAAGAATATAGGTACAATCAGTACCCTTTTTATAAATGCGAAAGTGTGTTTGTTTGTTGGTTTGTTGGCTTGTTGGTTTGTCCTTCAATCACGTCGCAACGCTGCAACGGATTGACGTGATTTTTTTCATGGGTAGGTATAGATAAAGACCTGGAGTGTGACATAGGCTTATACTTTTTATCCCGGAAAATCAAAGAGTTCCCACGGGATTTTTTTAAAACCTAATTCCACGCGGACGAAGTCGCGGGCATCAGCTAGTTCTAAATAATTTTAAATAACTACATATTAAAAATTCCGGAACCGGCAGTATTCGAATCGAATCATAAAATTAAAATAAGTACCTACGTCTCAAAATGTACGGACGTGTATTAAAAAAATAATAATAAAAAAAATAAGGATACCTAACTGATAATTATAAGCTTTGTTATAAAAATACTTTATAATAAGTAATCCAAAAAATATGCGCTTCTACGGTTGGAGGACTCATCTAGATTGTAATAAGTAACTTTTTCTAATTTTATGTCTATTTATACTACTCACCTACAAAATATATTACCTACCTCTTACCTTACCCATTTATTTTTTCCAAATTAATAATAATAATAATAATCTTTATTTGATAAAAATTTACAAGGTATATATAAGTACATAACCCTGGTAGTAGCAATGCAAAGTTCCTGGCCCCCAAACTAGGATTCCCTGTGCTATCGGAAGCCAATAAAAGTAAGATTTTATCTCAAATAAATCACCACTAGGTCCTAAAGGATTGGATACATAGTTACTAACCTATGTACCCAACTCTTTAGAAATTGTTTGGTGACTCTACACCATATTATCTTACCGCAACTGGAGAAAGGAAGCTTTGTCCTTGTTGTATGCATTAAGATATACATTGCATATCTCTCGTAATCCAATACTTTCAGTGGCTGACTTTTATTACAAATATTATATGCTTTTCCTGGTCATGTAATTTACACCCTAGGTAAGTATATCAAGGATTACATGGGCATTCCGAACCAGTGCAGTGGTAAAGTCTTTTGACGATTCAAAAGCGCTTTTAAAAGTTCACCCATTTGAATAAGGAAATATTTCTTTCATTATTAAGCCTCCAAGATAAAAAAGTCAGAATTTAGTAAGATTTAAAAAACGCTTAGTTTTGGAACTGAAAATTATTAGGAAAAAAGAAAAACTTTACAATAAAGTTTTTCTTAGTAAATAAAACAAGTTTTGGTTTGTAATATTGTATAATTCATTAAAATATAATAGAAATGCGTACCTACCCACTTATTGTAGAATTTTATTAACCTAATCGAAACTTAGAGCCCCGATAGCTCAACTGTTAAAGGAGCGGACTGAAAACCGAAAGGTCGCCGGTTCAAAACCCCACCCGTTGCACTATTGTCCTACATACTCCTACCACAAGCTTTACGCTTAATTGGAGCGGAAAGGGGATTATTAGTCAGCATTATACACTTCGCTTATATTATTTATAAAAAATCTAACCCTTACTAACTACCTAATCAACTTCAACTTACTAAGTGATAACTAATTGTAAACTAGGAAATGCAAAACCCATGTTACCTTTATTGAAAACAATCAATATAATTAGAACCCGAGACCCAGAAAACTTTAATTTCTAGTGATGATCTTACATTTCAAATGCAAAAGGTCTGTCAGCTTCTTTTTCATGGCTGCCGCTGAAATTGATCTTGACGAAATTTGCCATCACAGATATAGATCCTGGAGATACGGGACATAATGTACTTTTTAACCCAGAAAATCAAAGAATTAAATAGCTACCATAGTATTTTCAAAAAAAAAAACCATAAATACACATGGATAAAGTGGCTCAACATTGAAAAAATATAAGTGACTAGCTGATCCCCGCGGCTTCGCCCGCGTGTATATAATATAGCCTATGTCACTCAGGAATAATGCAGCTTTCTATTGGTGAAAGAATTTTCAAAATCGGTTCAGTAGTTCCAGAGATTACCCCCTACAAACAAACTTAACGACATTACCTCTTTATAATATTAGTATAGATGTAGATTTTGTCCAGAATGTCTATCTACTACTTACCTACTACTTAACAGAAACACGAAATACAAAGTCTGTATTGTTTCAATTAAACAAAAACACAACAAAAAAATCTATAGCTACAATCAAATAAATTGTAAAACAATAATCAAAAACACTTCGCTACGAAGTGTGCTTGTTTCCGACGTGGTGTCGAACACCCCACTTGTAGTTTGCATTTTTGTCCGTTTTCACAAATGAATGGACTGGACCGATCACACCACTATTTCCTTTGTGATCATGATCATTATTAATATGATCGTGATCATCTTCTTCGTCTTCGTAATCATCATAATCATGTTTGGGACGCTCCGGTTTTGGTTTAGGTGGATGTCTTACGTATAGTTCCGGTCGATCTGAAAATAAAATTGTGTTGTAGAATTCTCCTATAGAATCTAAATATATAAAAGGAAAAGCTGACTGTCTCATTAACTTACTGACTGCTCTATTAAGGCATAGGTCAAACTACTGGACAGATCGGGCTGAAATTTGGCATGCAGATAGCTATTATGACGTAGACATCCGCTAAGAAAGAATTTTTGAAAATTCAGTCTGTAAAGGGGTAAAACAGGGGTTTGACAATGCAGTTCACGCGGATTAAGTCGCGGGCATAAACTAGTTAAGATAATATAGAAGAGGAATGAGTGGCCTATCTGTGATAACTGGCAACGTATATCAATCGAGTGCGATTGTTAAGCAACTTTGACCCAAGTCGGTAACTGCATAGGTGCCCGACTTTGGATGTCCAACGGAATTAAGTGTAATGTAAGTGTATTAAGTGTAAGCGTAGAAATTAAAATCTTATTGCTTAAAAAATATAAGATAAAAAAAGAGATATTTACTTAGATCCTATTTATAATACGTAAATGCTTAGATATGTTATAGATTTTTATCTATTTCACTGACTAATGTAAACTTAGCTTATTGCTAAGTAAGTGCATGTTTATTAAAATTTTCGCCATTCTGATGAATTTACTGTATGAAGATCATTAATTAAGAGTGTTAAGGTCAAATTCCATCCCATCTATGTTTCCCAAGTTAAAACGATTCATAGATGGGCTCAGATTATGAAAGAATTGTACTTACCTACTAATGATGAAACTGATAAAAGTTATAGTACCAACTCTTTGAATATCTGGAAATAGAGGATCTATTTCCAGATTTGAGACATTCAAAGATTTTATTGAGATCTGAAACTCATCAATTTTTTTTTTGGCAAATAAGTAACTACTTATCCACGTTGAATTTATAGATTTTTTGTAATAACATCATAGAAGGCATTTGGTAAGAAGATGTTGAGGACTTACTTGGAAGCCTTTGAGGATGAGGTATCGGTGCGAATCTGGTGACTCGTAATTGAGGAACTCTATGTACCGGGAAGAAAGGAAACGACCACCCTGACGCGAGCATGGCCACACTTGCAAGGATTACCTGAAATAAAAAATAAGTATCTGAATCTAAAACTTTAAGAAGAAGAAGAAGAGAATAGAACATTATTAACTTAGTATCTATTGACTAATAAATTACACTAGGTTTAATGATTTTAAGCTTATTTCGTGGTTTAACGATATTGTATAAAACGGGTAAATACCACCATTACAATACAAGTTAAATGCTAGGTTTATAACAACTACTGTTAGAATTTCACTTGACATAGTACAAATTGACGATTTCAGGTCCTTTCGGCCATTATTATTTCCAGCAATGTTATGTAATGTGTAATTATAAGGAAATATTGTTACTAACACACTTAACTCTAGTAAATAATGTTTGTAAAAGTATGGACTCTGGATGTCTGAAATAAAAGACTATTTATTTATTTATTTTATTTTATGTGTTTGATAATATTAGAAATAATCGATTCTACTAATATTAAATGAAGGAAATCACTAATCATCTAAACCACGACCTTACAAGAGTTGTTGCCGCTTACTTGTGACAGTATGAATGCAAGTAGAAATTTTCCACATTAGTGTTGGGGTCTACTTACTCTAGATATACGATAGGTACTTTATGCAATATAATAAACTTATTCTATTATTTTATTTATAAAATTGAAAATTATCTTAGGAACTTATGGGATGTGTCACAAATAAGCAATTATATAATAAGATGAAAAAATTGGCGTAACAAGCTAGTAAAAAGTAAATTTCTCTTTCGTTTCATATGTTTATATCACGTTTGTGTCACGCTGATGCACTGCACCGTGCAACTTAATTGTATCATTAAAATGCATCACATGATTATACTGTGTTTTGACGTTACGTAAAAAATAACAAGAACACAAAATAAATGTAAAATGTTACTAATTAACTTGATCTTACCATCAAAATTGGATTTAAGATAAGTAAGCTCTATAGGAACTGATAAATGGTTATATTTAAACCTTGAAATAGAAAGAAAAAAGTTTCTATTCAGATAAACTTTTACAGTATTCTTTGGAATCGTAAAGTGTTTCTATCACTGGTTCCAAATATCCGGCTTGCAGAGAAGAACCAGTAAAACCCTCGGCGGCACACTAAACATAAAGTGATGCTGCATACCATAATTTGATTAGCATTCAAATATTTGTATGAAAATCGATATTCTCATCATTAGAATCCTTGGCCAGCCTTTGCTTGATACAGCCTTTTGAGGGTCCAGGCTCAATTAGATGTAGGACGAAAAATCGATTGGAATCTAAAGCTACAGTAGTTTTTTACGGTTAAAGAGATCTTTATTCTCAATTAGAATATAGAATTCACTTACATGAGAACTTAAGTAATAAACAACAGGTAGGTTGTTATTCACAAATCAACTGCGACTTTATACAAAATAAAAAACCGGCCAAGTGCGAGTCAGGGTCGCGCAACGAGGGTTCCGTAATTCAGTCGTATTTTTTCACATTTTGCATGATAACTCAAAACTATGATGCATAAAAATAAATAAAAAACAGTTTTAGAATGCACAGGTCAAGACCTTTCATAATAATATGATACCCCATTTGATATAGTTATCTTACTTCGAAAATTGAAAATACTAATTATTAGTTTATGACCACAATTTTTTTGTGTGATGTAACCACAAATTCACGGTTTTCAGATTTTTCCCCTAATGCCAGCTATAAGACCCACCTTACTGCCGTGCATAGATATAGTTAAAGACCTGGACAGTGACATAGGCTACTTATTATCTCGGAAAATTAAAGAGTTCCCACGGGATTTTAAAAAAACCTAATTCCACGCGTACGAAGTTGCGGGCATCAGCTATTCTTTCTATAATTAATTCTTTTTCTTTTATTCCTCCTATTTTTCTTGTAAGCTCTTCTACAGTCACAAGTCAGAACAGTGTCTACGCATTACAGCGTTACGTTGTAACATCGACAAAATTATATCACACATTATTATTAATACCCACAGCAATAGGTAGCTCTGCTCTATAATTTAACGCCAATAACGTTCTGCGGAAACTATTTAGCCTTCATAATTTACGATCTATAGCATGTTGGTACAGTTAGCAAATTCAATAAAATCATAAAAGTACTCATTATCGGAAAATGTCATCATTTACCCACCTACACATTTTCAGAAATATCTAATTCTCTATTTACCTTCTGTTTCTTATTAGTAGGTATGTTCGTTACTTATTTGGTGGAGATAGAGACAAGAGTTCAGTTTACATTTACATTTTAGAATTTACGCTTCGATTGTATCGCACTTGTTAGGTACCAAATTCTTGAACAGAATTCTTTTTTTTTCTGTTCTACTTAGATCTGTGATGCAAAAATTAGATATCATTAGTGCTTATTTCGCTGTAGGCAAACAAGCTAGGTTAACTAGGGTAACGAGATAGCAAGAATCATGCCTAATGGAAAGCAATAATGAGGTCTAGGTTATAGCACATTATTTTGTGGTTAGAGCGTGAAACTATTAAAAATAAGAACAGCTTTACAATTAGTGGCAGCTATACAGATGCAGAACAATTGTAAACTGACATAGTTTTTATGAATAAATTTCATTTCAATAATGATTAATTCGCAAAGGTCTACCTATAGCAGTGGCTGCAATTTTATACACTGACCGTACAAAAATCGTTTATGCTATGTCCAGTCCTACTTCCATTCGCCACAAGTTCGAAAACCAGACCAGAATTTGCGAAACATCACAAGTCACAATTCACATTACACAAAAAAATACTTACCAAAGTGTAGCAATCCATATTATCAGCCTTATTCGGGACAGTAATGGTCGGTGTAAGGTCGAACAGCCTCTTTTAAAGTAGAAAGAAAACAGAACACTTTCTATGCCGATTTTACGCTTTGACGCCCGCGCTCCGGTTCAAGTGATCTGTCTCTATAAATGATTTGTTTAAGATGACAATAAATCTACTATGTAGGTACCTATTTACGAGTCAGTGTTACGAAATCATAGCTGTACAAGTTACATTAGTTTCCCGGAAGTTACAGTAACTTATGGCATAGTAAAATTCTGCTCAAAATCTCACGATCCATCTCCGATTTCTAAGTGATATGAAAATGGTACTTTGCAAACGCTTCAGTACTGAAGTCAGAATGATCCACACCCACAGTCCTTCTCAGCTGACCATAGGTAGGGATTTCAGGTTGGACAGGTTGTGCCATTATGCTCGCAGGATTCTACCACCGATTCGGAAAGCAGACTCTACTGAAAAGAGAGAGTACATAGTTACGTAAAGCTACACTAGGTATCTTGTGGGATGCAGAATGCAAAACCGACTGCTTCCATCACCCGTGTCCAACGACTCTCAGCACTTGTCATCGTTTGGTATCTTCCAAAACTGAATTTTCCACTGGGTAGTCGCTATTCGGGTTGTATGGATAGGAACTGCAACGTCCACGGTTCGTCGATCCTTCGAGATCACAAATTTATTGACACTTTAGCCTTTTTCTCCTCTGTGCTTTAGCTTCACGACTCGTCTTTATAGAGTGAGTCTTTCTACGTTTCTCTCCATCTAAAATTTATTTGACCACGTAGAAACACTTTGCGGGGGCTGTCTATCACCCGAGTGACACTGAGGTTTCTTATAAAGGCCATATACTTATATCATTCAGCCCATATTTTTAGCAACTATGATTAGTGACTTTGAGCCTGAGGTAAGTCAATCTGCCTGCAAATCAATATATTTGGTAGGTAGGTACTCGTCGCTGCTAACTTTATAAAGGAAGAGCAGAGATAGAATGAGTATATTATATTTCTTTAAATAAAAGTTGTACGAAGACCAAATACCTACCTAACATTTAAAATTATACCTACCTATAATCAACTTGAAATTTCGTAATTCATATTTTAAAATCATTGTATCTAACTAACACAGGTGACATAAGTAATTCATATTTATAATAGGTAACTTAATCTAATTAATAATGCAATAAACATGCAGTCATAAAATAAGAAAGGTGTAAGATACATAATCAGAATTATTTATTAAAAAGCAATCATTCGGTTGCATAATGAGATAAAGATAAAAATTCAGTTGCAAATAATATTTTTGCAAGAACAAGATTTTAATTTCAACCCACATGATGGATTGATTAAAGATTTTTGGTACAAGCGATACCTAAGCCTTCGTTAAAAGATTCCGATGGTTCCGGGTTCGATTCCTAATTAGGTCAATCAAACGGTTTTTCGGAGATTTTGAGGAATGTCTACTAGCGTGAGTGTTTCTTACCTAATGGCTAGTTTTGTTACAACAAAACTTATAACTAAAATGACAAGTCTAAATTAAATGTTCATGGGCGGCGGTAATCACTTAACATCAGGTGACCCACCTGCTGGTTTGATTGCAATTTTTATTTAAAAAAAATTGCGTTCCTTTAAATTGTTGTGGCCCTTCTCATTCTGCGAGGAGACCAGTTCCTAGTAGTGGGCATGGTGACGGATAGCGAAGTTCATAATGATGAAATTAAGTATTTTTATGCTCGATATTGGTGAATGGTGATAAACCCACCTGGTTTTAAAGACAGTACATAACATTTCTATGGCCGCTACTTTCTAAAGTAGCTCATTCCATTAATAGACACCATCATTACCTAGGTAAGTAATAGGTACATATTTAGAATAAGGTGCGATAAGATTAAATACCTAACTCTGCTTGTTACGAAGCTACTACTACATCATTATTCTCGCAAGTAGTAGGTACCTAACTACTAAGTCTTAATACACATAATTGAAAGCAAAGGAAGTAAAGAGTATTATAATTCCAAATAATATAATTATTTATAGTGAATACTTTTGCTTTAATGGTGAAGGAAACCATCGTCGTGAGGAAACATAGCTGAGAATTTTCTGTATAATATTCTAAAAGTGAAGTTCTATGCTACTCCGCACTTGGCCAGCGTAGTAGGACTTAATTACTTATTATACATACTTAATTACTTAGGTAGGTACTTGTTAGGTTATACTTTAAAGTAGAGTTTATGTGTTTATATATACCTATATATATATATATATATCTATATATCTATATTATATTTATAGCTGCATTGCGACTCCCCGTCTTACAGTTCTATAAGTTCTTAAGTATGGGTTGCCTGGAAGAGATCACTTTAGTGATAAGGTCGCCCTTTGTTTTTTAAGTGTATCCTGTATTCTTACTCTCTGTAAATCTATTAACAATAAAGTTATTTTAAATTAAATTAAATTAATTAAAGCTATTTTTTGAATCCTTTATAAGTTTTAACCGAGGATTAATTATAATAGTTTTATCAGTTGAAAGTTTATGGTGATTAAAATAACATAAAAACATTAGATTGTCATAGCTGTAGATGCAATTGAAACATTAATTGGTACAAGACCACTTTTGAACAGTGGCTTTGACCTGCATTCGTATTTATAAAGCTGTAAAGAAATGTCTAAAAACATCATATCGATCTGTTATCTCGTTGGTGCCTCCGTGATATTAGTCAATACATACCTACTTATACCTAAGATAAGATAACTATAGAAAAAGATTTTATTAGTAGGTACGTCCAAAATCTCACTGCTTCCGTCAATATTAATTACTAGCTGATCCCCGCGGCTTCGCCCGCTTAGATTTAGGTTTTTAAAGATCCCGTATAGCCTATGTCACTCAGGAATAATGTAGCTTTCTACTGGTGAAAGAATTTTTAAAATCGGTTCAGTAGTTCTAAAGATTACCCCCTACAAACAAACTTAACGACATTACCTCTTTATATAATATAGCTGATCCCCGCGGCTTCGCCCGCGTAGATTTAGGTTTTTAAAGATCCCGTATAGCCTATGTCACTCAGGAATAATGTAGCTTTCTACTGGTGAAAGAATTTTTAAAATCGGTTCAGTAGTTCTAAAGATTACCCCCTACAAACAAACTTAACGACATTACCTCTTTATATAATACTAGCTGATCCCCGCGGCTTCGCCCGCGTAGATTTAGGTTTTTAAAGATCCCGTATAGCCTATGTCACTCAGGAATAATGTAGCTTTCTACTGGTGAAAGAATTTTTAAAATCGGTTCAGTAGTTCTAAAGATTACCCCCTACAAACAAACTTAACGACATTACCTCTTTATATAATACTAGCTGATCCCCGCGGCTTCGCCCGCGTAGATTTAGGTTTTTAAAGATCCCGTATAGCCTATGTCACTCAGGAATAATGTAGCT
Organism: Maniola hyperantus; assembly: GCF_902806685.2. NCBI lineage: Eukaryota > Metazoa > Arthropoda > Insecta > Lepidoptera > Nymphalidae > Maniola > Maniola hyperantus. Next base: position 13,287,760 of record NC_048540.1, on the reverse strand, counting down.
TTCTACTGGTGAAAGAATTTTTAAAATCGGTTCAGTAGTTCTAAAGATTACCCCCTACAAACAAACTTAACGACATTACCTCTTTATATAATACAACGGGCCGTGCAGCAGAAATCGTAATATTTTAATTTCGCCATAACTTCAAAACCAAACGTCCAATTTTAATCATTCAAAGACCAAATATTATCTCCATAAACTGTTCTTAGTGATGAAATCATTTATTTTGATAAGGATTAATAGCATGAGTAAAATAAACGCGTTTAAATGTAGTCCAAAAAAATTCAAGATTTTTAAATAAAAAAATGGTTGCTGTGCCTCACTCGACATAGATGGGTATAGTGTGTCGCGGACTTTTTTGTAGATATTTATAAGATCTACAATTAATTAGAACATTTTATGGTTCTATCTTTTATAGTTTAGGCAGCGTACGCAAAATAAGTAACTTTTCTGGTTGATTTTTTACACCTTGTGTCCGAAAAACCCAAATATCTTACGGAACCCTATTTTTTTCCAAAATAAAATATAGCCTATGTTACTCGTGGATAATGTAGCTTTCGAATGGTGAAAGAATTTTTAAAATCGGTCCAGTAGTTTTTGAGCCTATTCAGTACAAACAAACAAACAAAGTTTTCCTCTTTATAATATTATAGTGTAGATAGCTGATCCCCGCGGCTTTGCCCGCGTAGATTTAGGTTTTTAAAGATCCCGTATAGCCTATGTCACTCAGGAATAATGTAGCTTTCTACTGGTGAAAGAATTTTTAAAATCGGTTCAGTAGTTCTAAAGATTACCCCCTACAAACAAACTTAACGACATTACCTCTTTATATAATATAGCTGATCCCCGCGGCTTCGCCCGCGTAGATTTAGGTTTTTAAAGATCCCGTATAGCCTATGTCACTCAGGAATAATGTAGCTTTCTACTGGTGAAAGAATTTTTAAAATCGGTTCAGTAGTTCTAAAGATTACCCCCTACAAACAAACTTAACGACATTACCTCTTTATATAATACAACGGGCCGTGCAGCAGAAATCGTAATATTTTAATTTCGCCATAACTTCAAAACCAAACGTCCAATTTTAATCATTCAAAGACCAAATATTATCTCCATAAACTGTTCTTAGTGATGAAATCATTTATTTTGATAAGGATTAATAGCATGAGTAAAATAAACGCGTTTAAATGTAGTCCAAAAAAAATTCAAGATTTTTAAATAAAAAATGGTTGCTGTGCCTCACTCGACATAGATGGGTATAGTGTGTCGCGGACTTTTTTGTAGATATTTATAAGATCTACAATTAATTAGAACATTTTATGGTTCTATCTTTTATAGTTTAGGCAGCGTACGCAAAATAAGTAACTTTTCTGGTTGATTTTTTACACCTTGTGTCCGAAAAACCCAAATATCTTACGGAACCCTATTTTTTTCCAAAATAAAATATAGCCTATGTTACTCGTGGATAATGTAGCTTTCGAATGGTGAAAGAATTTTTAAAATCGGTCCAGTAGTTTTTGAGCCTATTCAGTACAACCAAACAAACAAACAAACAAACAAACAAACAAACAAACAAAGTTTTCCTCTTTATAATATTAGTGTAGACAACGGGCCGTGCAGCAGAAATCGTAATATTTTAATTTCGCCATAACTTCAAAACCAAACGTCCAATTTTAATCATTCAAAGACCAAATATTATCTCCATAAACTGTTCTTAGTGATGAAATCATTTATTTTGATAAGGATTAATAGCATGAGTAAAAAAAACGCGTTTAAATGTAGTCCAAAAAAAATTCAAGATTTTTAAATAAAAAAATGGTTGCTGTGCCTCACTCGACATAGATGGGTATAGTGTGTCACGGACTTTTTTGTAGATATTTATAAGATCTACAATTAATTAGAACATTTTATGGTTCTATCTTTTATAGTTTAGGCAGCGTACGCAAAATAAGTAACTTTTCTGGTTGATTTTTTACACCTTGTGTCCGAAAAACCCAAATATCTTACGGAACCCTATTTTTTTCCAAAATAAAATATAGCCTATGTTACTCGTGGATAATGTAGCTTTCGAATGGTGAAAGAATTTTTAAAATCGGTCCAGTAGTTTTTGAGCCTATTCAGTACAAACAAACAAACAAACAAACAAACAAACAAACAAAGTTTTCCTCTTTATAATATTAGTGTAGATTAATAGGTACTCGCAAACTTTGTGATAATAACAGTATAGGACTGATGTTCTAATCAAAACTTTTCCGATATATGTACCTACCTACCTATAAACATTTATGGTAGGTATTTTGTAGGTAACTAGGTACTAAGTAACCTATAAAATATGATGAGGTCTAGGTTGGAGCACGTTACCTATGAGAAAAAAGAGCCCTAAACGCTACATGACACTACTCAGTGATTAAAAACCAGCCTAATTTTTTTGCAATAGTATAAAAATGACGCAATTATTCTAATTAGGTAGGTACCTAGTTTACCATAAAAATTAAATTAAATCCAAATCGTGCAGAATAAAAGACTGATTATAATTTATCTGATAATTATGAACTCAATACATTCAGTCAAAATGTTAACTTCGCCAACCAAAGGTCACATGAATGATATTATTAAACTTTTGTGATAGTTGCTTTATGTAAGAAATAAATAAAAGTGTTCCAATAACTTGCAAAGTAAGTTTGCAATGCTTAAGTAAGAGTAGGTAGGTACGTATTGTAAGATATTATTTAAATATTGGTACTTATATTATTATGTCTTTATTTGGAGACTTTGATAAATAAGTTTACACAACAGGCGACTTAACTTTATAATACCTAATGCGTATTTCAAAGGCGTGGAATAAGAAGACCAAGGACATACTTTATAAGACAGATAAGGAGGACGGTAGTACAGATTGGTTCACAAGATAAAATAAAGATATCAGGGGGTAGTACAGATGGATTCACAAGATAAAACAAAGATATCAGGAGGGAGTACACATTGGTTCACAAGATAAAATAAAGATATCAGGAGGTAGTACATATTGGATCACAAGATACATGTCACACGTCTGCCATATACATTGCATTGCACCGAAAATACGCGAGATTTCTGCCTAAAAGTTATTTTAATAATATGATAGTTTTAGGAATTGAACTCTCATCGCAAAGCTTCCGAACCTTCAAAAGCCGTGAAAAACCATGGAACTAATCATGCTCGAATGATGGCGGTCACGTAACATTGGATAGGTAATTGCTGCTTCCTGGTAAAAACTATGAACACAGAAATCATTTTTTCTATTTGTTAGGCCTCTTAATGCAATTTCGTTCGCTTGTTTTTATTGAAAAGTTAAGACAGGTTTTCGCTTGATTACGATGTGATTTTGTGATTTGATTTTTAAATAAGTAAGTTCGAAAAAATATTTTAAGCTTGAGAACATTTTTCAAAATCTATCTACTTACCTACTTACTCTAATCTATGTCAAATTAAACAACGAAAGAAAGTTTGTTCTAACAAGAAAATTAAAAGTTAAAACAAATCTAACCGCAAAACCTATTTACTTTGATAGATCTTATAGTTGGCATTAAATTTATCTTGACTCTAGGTGATGAATGGGTTAAAATTGAATTAATGTAATTGTATTTAATGTGCATTTACTTAATAGAGAAAGTGAAAAATAAAACCATATTTGGTACAGTAATACCTATAGGTACATAGGTAAAAAATTAATCCAAAGCCAAGTGGTTAGGATTACTATAAGAAGGACGATAAGTAGATACCTACAGCTCTTAGGATTCAACAAAACAATCAACTATTGTTAAGTTAATGTAGAAAGTATGTCAGTACGACGAAGGTTAAATAATAAATTATACAATTTAAATTCAAATATACAAATTGGGCAACATGCAGAACTACAAAGGGTTATATAAAATAGTTATCGTAAAAGTCCGTGCTTTGATTAATATAAGTTTCAATATTTCTAAAGCTGGTCAGTATAAATTGTTGCATGTTTATTATATACTAGCTGACCTGCCCCGGCTTCGCTTGGGTGGAGTTTAGAAAACTGAGGGGGAGATTGAATTAAATTTTCTCTCCGTAAGAACCATCCTCGTACTTCAAGGAATATTATAAAAAAAGAATTAGCGAAATCGGTTCAGCTGTTCTCGAGATTTACATTTGAGAGCAACACATTTAGTGATTCAGTTTTATATTATAGAATATAATTATGTATAATTATTACTTGCATTTAGAAAGTTGGCTCGATATTTAATAACTTCTACTCTGGCTACGTCCGTATGGAATTTTTCTTTATTTTCCGAATTCTAGTTACCTACCAATCTATAGTCCGCCACAGGTCGACCTGTGTGATTGCCACCTCGAGGTGGCAATCACACAGTGTCGCCGCGCTAACCCGGTGCGGGCAAGCGCGAGTGGCGTGCGGGTTTTTGAATAAGGCCAGAAGTTCTTCTGGTTGGTAATTGTTTGTAGAATTGTGTTTCGTCAGTAAATTTTCTACACCCAGCAGGTAAGATATTACTTTACAAAAAAAATGTTTAAGCATTGCACAGACGCCTATTTAGTGAACAAGACGATGTTTGTTTTGGCAATTGCAGTGTTTTGTAACTACTCACACTTTGCTCTGATGAATAGGCTCTGGTGAACGCTGGGCTAGTGTGGTCTGCCAATCCGCGCTAGACCAGCGTGGTGGACTATCGCCAGTCCCTTCTCACACTGAAAAAAACTGGCTAAGTGCGAGTCAGGCTCGTGGAACGAGAGTTCCGTACTACAGTTGTATATTAATTCAAAAACTAAGATGCATAAAAATAAATAAAAATCTGTTTAAGAATGCACAGGTGAAGCCCTTTCATATGATACCCCGCTTGATATTGCTATATCTTACTCTAAAATTGAATACCTATACTAGTTTTTAGTTCATGACCACAATTTAATTTTTTTGTGTGATGTAACCACAAATTCACGGTTCTCAAGACAGACAGACAGACAACGAAGTTATCCAATAAGGGTTTCGTTTTTCCTTTTGAGGTATGGAACCCTAAAAAGACCCGTGCTCTGTATTGAGCTGGCTATGGGTTGATCATGATGATAATGATGATGAACGATGAAAGTACACCAAGGAGGTAGATAAACCTTCTGAAATCAGCGCAATCAGCACCGAGCTCGTGAATTTATTACATATTGACTGAATTTATGACATCTACTCAACGCAGTCTTGAACTTACCGCTACACTCTACAGTTTACAACAAACTATGTATTAGATTTAGTGAGATGACTGCAGACAGGCACTGCAGAAGAACTACCATGCCAATAATTTCAGTCAAAAGTTTTCAGGTCATACTAATAATTATACCTACAGTCAAAATTTCCAATGTTTTGATTTTTTCAGTTTTCAGGTCAATCAAAAAACGCTTTGTAGGTAGGCACCTATTCATTTTCTTTTATAATTAGGCCTATTCTGTGAAAATAAAAGCATATCGCAGTAATTTTAATGAAAGAGTTACCAATCACCGACATCGATGGCATTCAACGCGCTCTATAAAACGATCTAGCGTTGTCCATTCAGCTCACCCACTGTCAAAACCTCAAGATGTCACAACGTCGGCCGGACCCAACGGTATAACAAAACTGTCTATTTACAAACACACAATATCTTCAGAAAAAGTGCAATAAGTAGATTCAGAAGTGGTTAAAGTGAAAGTGGTTGTTTGGAATACTCTTCCGAGATCAGTGTTTCCTAAAACAAAAGTGAATAGGCACCTTGTAGGCAAACGCATCCCATCGGCCTCATCATCACTTACTATCACGTGTGATCGTGGTGATACCTATGTATGCGTGAATAAAGTGATTACTCTATAGCCTTTTAATATATCGCAAAGTCGACGGGACCCACCGGTATATCAAAACTGTTTATTTACAAACATGCAATAGTTTCAGCAAAAGTAAAATAAGTAAAAGTAGATGCAAAGTGAAAGTGAATGTTCGAGTTAAGTTTAATAGTATTTACGTGCGGAGGACTTTTTTTGTACACTGTAAAGGCAAAGGTAAAAATTTGATTAGGGGAGTGGATTGAATTAAAAAAAATACTTGGCTGTGAAGTGGTGCTTTTACTTACAACTGCTCGTACACTCTTCTCGAGATAAATCGTAAGTCGACTGCACCCAACGGTATATCGAAACTGTTTATTTACAGTAGTTTCAGAAAAAATCCAATAAGTAAATTCAGAATTAGTGATCAAAGTGAAAGTGACTATTAGAGTTATGTCTACGAGATTAGAAGGTAGAGAGAATTTGAATTCTCTAAAAAACCGAATATCGAATCTGTTTATTTACAAACGTAGGTACAGAATACGTGCCATAAGTAACTATATTCTGAAGTGACTAAAGTGAAAGTGAATGTCTTAAAGTGTTTGTAGGTAAATTGTGCCGTTATCAATCTACTGTTTGTGTTTCGATTAGCTACGCTTTTGCCTATAAATATATTATGATAATCAAATTATTATATTCTGGTTTTTTGTAAGGAAAAAGCTTTGGGGCTTTCTTATAATCTCATTGATATAATTCCAATTATATAATTCCAATCGCATTGATATAATTCCAATTATATCAATGAGAATAGTTTTCTTATTAGGCCGCGATTACACCTGTAAGTTCTAGCTTATGTAAATAATTGACAACAAATTTACAAGGTAAATGACACTTAAAAGAGTGTTTAGGTACATTAGTTTTTCATGTAAGCCACTTATGTGTATTATGTTCAAAATAAATTATTCTTATTCTTATTCTCTTACTCTTATGTCAGTAAAACTTACAGGTTTAATTGCGGCCTTAGAAATCTTTACTACTTGTACTTTATACCCGTAGATTTTTATTCTAGTAGGTAAGGGGTGTCTCAATGAGAATTCGAATTTTCAATTAATACCTAGTCTGTGTATTCTATGCATATAGTGAACAGGTGATCGTCAGAGTACATCAGTCAAATTTTGGTGTCAGTGCTTACTGTCTGCAGTTTCCTAACACAAGTTTCTAACCATATTGATAACAAACATTGCTTTCCGTTTCTTTTAGAAATGGGTCTGGTGTGTCTTGGTCCTAAGCTCTGGGCCAGCTTGGAGCCCTGTAAGCAGTGTCACTGTTCGCAGTCCAGAGAAGATCCCGTCAACGATTGAAACACAGGCGAAATTTTTTCAGTAAGGTCTATTTTTTTTATGTACCTACTTAAAGATATTATTCAATGTAGATTTTCAGATTCGAATTTTAAATAAAATGGCTTTAGCCGTTCCGAAGATTAGCCCGTTCAAACAGACAGACAGACAGACAAAATTTTTTAAATTTAAATATTTAGTTATGGTACAGTTCAAATAACCATATGAGCTTAATATGAGGTAAGTAGTTATTTCGAAATTACAGACGGACACTTCAATTTTATTTATTAGTATAGAGTATAGATTATAATTTAGGTAGATATCAATCTGAAAATTGACAAAAAACTTACCCAGTCGAAGAAATCGTACTTCAATAGAATTTCTACGGTATGTACCCAATATTAAAAATTAACAATAGAGTCGGAGACAACAATTATTGTTTTGTATAGGCTACTTTTGCCAAAAGACTGCAGACGTAACCTAATTTCACGTAGGGTACCTACTTCATATAATTTATTATATTTTCCACTATTCTTTACCTACTAATACCATGGCCATCAGATATATTTATGACGATCTGCCTGACAAAGTATCTTTTTTCCAGCTTACCAGTTGTGGGTTCTATTTAGGTACTTAGTCTAGTTTAGGAATTCAAGTTCGGTATTGCCGATAATATCGACAGGTCATTGATGAATTCGATGGGTCCATGCCAAGTCATAGCTATCAATTCCAGTTCATCTACACCGTTTTCATCTAGAATCTAGATCATTACCCACTTACCAAAAGACCGCAGTCTAAAACTGAAACAAAAAACCGGCCAGTTGCGAGTCAGACTAGCGAACCGCAGGGTTCCGCACTCGGGTATTTTTTAGACATTTTGCACGATAAATCAAAAATTATTATGCATAAAAATAAATAAAAGTCTACTTACTTTAGAATATACAGGTACTTTATCGTAGTTGTAGGTGTAGTTATCTTACTTTGAAAATTGAGAATACCGATTATTTGTTCATTAACTTGTAATTTTTTTGTACGAGTACAAATCCACGGCTTTCAGATTTATTCCTTTACTTGTGCTATAAGACCTAACTACCTGCCAAATTTCATGATTCTAGGTCAACTGGACTAGGTCAACCTTATAGGTTTTCGTGACAGAGGCGACAGACAGACGGATAGACAGACAAAGAAGTGATCTTATAAGGGTTCCTTTTTTCATTTTGAGGTACGGAACCCTAAAAATAGTACAACCTCGAAGTGTAGACGATAAAATTTGCTTTATAGGGATTTTTTCTCAGTACAGTTGAGTCCATACAAGATAGAGTTCGGCCACGTCTGCGAGGACCCTCACACGTGGGAGCAGCGCTATGAGAAGAAGGACTTTAAGAACCACAGGGATATGGGAAAAGTAAAAGTTTCATTTTTGCCTCCATTGCGCTTTTATCTCTTAACTAGGGATGCAAATTGCAAACGTCGCGTCGTTAGAAAAACATCGATGTGTGTAAAAATCTTTGCTGAAAATAACGTTGTTTTTATATTGAAATTTAAATATTTTTAAAATATTTCAGTAAACGTAAGGCATTTATTGTTAATCTAACAAATGTTACTCAAATAATTACCTACTTATTTTGTAATAAGTTAAATTCACTTACAAAATTACAACACATAAATAAACAAAATTAATCTCCGTATTTCCATAATATTAAAAAATCAACTTACTTAATAGATCAAACTCCTAAGAGACGAGGCTACTATGAACAAATGCAGATGTCATACCTACACAAAATAAAAAAAAACAAATAAGTACCTAGGTACATATTTAAATAATCAAACTAAGTAAAACATACACTATGTATGTATGTACTTATGTTACGCTGCGTTGCTTTTTTATTCACACTATCGACATCGATGTTCTCTGACAAAAATATCGTTTTACAAACATCGATGTATTGTTTGCATCCCTACTCTTAACCTGTCTATGTTTCTTTCTCTGTCGCGCTTCGCTTGGCTTGGCTGAAGGTACAGGCATTTGCCCACATCAGAAGACTTCGATCAAGGACACCGGCTTGGCAACGATCGCCACTTCATAGAAAGGCATGAGAGATCCAGACCAGCTGCAGGACTGTTCTCTGCTAAAGTACGCTGCTTCTGCTTTTATAATATGTTCTGGATTTACTTAGTTATTAATTGAGCAAAATGGGTCGCATTAATCATGACTGATATTTGCATAGTGGATCTATCCAAATATTTTCATGCAAATATCCGTAGGTAATTGTATAAGGCGGTAGGTTTAATTTAATTTAATTAATTTATTTATTCTTAAATTTACACATGAACATAAACACTAGGGAAACGGTAGGTAATAGCGGCGCCCACCTCCGGATTTAGATATTTATTATCCATCAGATAAATGATTATGATTATGGTTAAAAGAGTCTATGGCAAATCTGGCAGCAAAACTTGTCGTCTATTGGACCCCTAAGATTTCAATAGGTAAATTAACTCTCCACTAAATTTAGTTGTTTTCTGTCGAATTTTAATGAATGTAACTAAACAGTCCATTTGTTCAAAATTTAGTGACGAGTTGTTGATTTAAAACTAAGTAATTCAAGTTTTTTAACGTACCTACGGCATACCTAATTTGGGCAAGTTTACTTTTCATTCATCTTCTGTTTATAATAAACTATTCCGATGACTAGGAACCTCAATCGAAAGATTACAATAACATCTATAGGTACCTACTTGTCTGCATAATTTTACCATCTAGACTTAGTAGACTTACTTATCTTAATATTATATAAAAGGAAAAGGTGACTGACTGACTGACTGACTGACTGATCTATCAACGCACAGCTCAAACTACTGGACGGATCGGGCTGAAATTTGGCACGCAGATAGCTATTATGACGTAGACATCCGCTAAGAAAGGATTTTTGAAATTTCAACCGCTAAAGGGGTGAAATAGGGATTTGAAATTTGTGTATTCCACGCGGACGAAGTCGCGAGCATAAGCTAGTTGTCTAATATGATGCTAATATGCATGTTCTTTCTACGTATTTAACATTACCATTAACGGTGTCTTCAATTGTCAAACTTTGTATTGAATTTTTATCATTTTGACCAATTAAGCTACAAAATAACATATAAACATAATTTCATATTCTTCAAACAGGTACGATGGGGTGATAAGAAAGGTGGATACGGGGAGCACTATTGGGATTTGAATCATGCAGGTCACGCTGGAAAACAAGAAGAAGAAGATGAATATTATGATGATGATGATGATTATAGTGAAGAGCTACAAGATTATCCAGACACCGAAGAAAAAGCTAACAATGAACGTGAAGAATATTATCCAGATGCATCTGAATACGAGAGAAGTGCGAGACCTAAGAGAGAAAACTCTAAATTCGAAATTCAAGCACAGAAAGGTGAAAGAAACTATGAAGAAAAACAACGGCCTAAACTATTTAGAGCAAATGCTGAACCAACTCAAATTGAAAGACATAATATAGATAGTCAAGATAATTTTGATGTAGATTTAATGAAAATGTCTTTAAAAGGTAACACGCAAAGGCATGCACGTGAATATTATCATGAAAAAACTTACCAACCGAGTGAGAAAAATCACATTGTTTTAGTTGTTAATCACAATGTAAAAAATAATTACGATGGTCCTGGTGACAGACATCTTAATAAACAAGTTACTCCTGCGTCTGTACCCAGGCTCTTTTTGGAGTCTTCTACAGGTCGTGTTATTGATAGAGCCACGGGGCAAGCGTATGTTTTGCAACCAGTATATCATGATAGAAAATATAATTAATTTATTAAAATAAGTACCTATAAGGCAAGAAACTATTTATTAAACATATATTTTGTATATTATGAGTTTTATTTTTACAACAAAAGAAAAACACACTATGGCTAGATGATTAGACGGAATTCCGATTTCCGATGTAGTGAGAATTTTTCCGAATATGGATACAAGCGGCAGAAAACTAGACTGTGGAAATCCCTTCGAGACACCAGCTATTTCGAGTACGTAAGTATTGTATGTCCAACGTTAAAGATATAGGCGACCTGTGAGATTTTGCTATATGGACCAATAGGGAAAGAAAGGGGAAAAGAATATTATTTTCAGTCAGTAAAGGAGATCAAAACAAAAAAAGCTTGTAAACATTGACTTATAATATTATATAGTTTTTGTAAAGCTAACGTGCTTGTTGCTTGCCTTTAGACCGTGATTTGATATAGAAGTTTTAGGACTATCTATTTACTAAAAATACCTTTTTATATTTAATAATCTACGTAACCTACTTAAAACTTTCTTAATGTTGAAGATAATGTATATTAGATTTGCTAGATTTCACTAGGTAGGCTATTAGATTTACTAGAGTTTACTAAGGAGGTAGGGTTCATTATTATTTTAATATACTTATTACAAAATTCAATTTTCTTAATTAGCGTACCTAACCAAAGCAGTTGTCAACTGAACTGACCTTTATTGTAGGTAATAATAATTGTAATTAGTCAAGGACGCACAAATAACGCAATAGTTACGACTAAACTATCTAATCTTTACAAAATAATATACCTAACTTGAGTTTATTTGTTTATTTCCCATCAAAATATTATTATCAACAAACAACAGTGATGCAAAACTTAGTAGATGTAACTACTTAATTTTGATAGGCGTTATAAAAATAAGTAGGTCAGTACGCGGCAGAAAATAATGTACATCGTAACATCGACCTTGTTTTGTAGAGCATTGTCCTTGTCGTTGAGACAGACAAAACGTCACATAGGAATGAGTGACAGAGACAACGCTCTACAAAGCCGAAATCTCATTCTAAAGGTTGCACATTATTTTCTGCCGCGTACTGTAAGGACTTGCAGTCTGCACGCGAGAGCTTGAGAATTTAAAATTTTTTTACAAAAAAAATAAAAACCGACTTCGTTACATAAACACTAAAAATTGAAAAATAATTTAATTTATTACCGAATATATTATGTATACAAGAGTTTATATAGTTCCATAATAATACTTTTTGGTGCCGGTGCCAATTAGCTTTAGCTGCGCGAATCGTCTGGACTTCATATTTTTATGGGACTCCACAATGGCACCTCATTGGCACCGACCCCAAAAAATATTATTATGGAACTATATTAACTCTTGTATACATAATATATTCGGTAATAAATTAAATTATTTTTCAATTTTTAGTGTTTATGTAACGAAGTCGGTTTTTATTTTTTTTTGTAAAAAAAATTTATTTCACAATTTTTAGTGGCCCCATGGAATTATGCTATGACTGGTTAAAAATCTACTGTTTATCAAGCTATTACACTGATCGCGAACAATTTACTCTTATCCGTTGAGGAGTTCCAGTATCTATCATCGAAGATGTTCATCAGATCTTTACCAAATTGAAATGGGACCAACTTTGAAGTATACCCTTTTAAACAAAAAAAGAATTTTCAAAATCGGTCCAGGCGTTTTTGAGTAATCGGGGAACATACATAAAAAAAAAAAAAAAAAAGATTCCGACGAATTGAGAACCTCCTCCTTTTTTTGAAGTCGGTTAAAAATGCGACTGTCGTCAGCAGCGTCACGCGAGATGTGAAATGCATTAGTTGAGGTCACGTCAATGCCGACCTCTGATGTCTTTCTTGCATTTTTTCGATGCTCTCTATACCTACTACTGAATTTTTCTTTTTACGTCAGACTTATTTTCAGTATTTTATATGCGTTAAGTACGCTTCTTTTGACTCTTAACTCTTGATTTTTGACCCTCTGTGGATCGTATCGTGGTATAATATTCACCGTTAGACAAGATTTTCAGAGAGCCCCTGTCCTTTCCTATCCTACTGTAATGTTTTAAATGCGAAAGTGTGTTTGTTTGTTTTTTGGTATGTTAGGTATTTAAACACGCCACAACGAAGCAATGCATTGATGTGTTTTTACCTGGAAAGTGCAGTAGTAGTACACAGACTACTTACTTACTATCGCACAAAAATTTTAGGAAACCAAAATCCACGCGGATGAAATAAAATTATCATGTACCTACTTATCTGCTAAAACAAAGCTTTCAATTGATAATGCAGATAGGTAGGAATTGATGCTAAAAATAATAATGTGATAATAATAATAATGTGTGTAAATAGTAATGTGAGAGTTCGTGCTAACTATCAAATTTCTTTCTCTACTGATACTTTGGCATTTCCTGATAACCTCTATTAGTTTTTTACTTTCAAGAAATTATTTTATAATATAACATTCCATTTCTCGATCTTTTGTAAATAGCAATGATTGATAAAAAGGCATTTTCAGTAGGTCATTCGAGATCGAGAGCAATGTTGCTGTTACGTCACGCCTTCAAAATAAAAGTAGTCCAATGCAAAAAGTATGTACCTAGGTAGACCGTACGAGAAAAAGTCACAAAGCTAAAAGGCGACTAGGTAGGTTGCATTTACTGAATGAAGAACTTATAGTTTATAGAGATACCACCAAAGATTAATAATATTTTCTTATAACACTGGGTAGGTATATTTTGTACGTAATAAGAAATATGATTACAATATATATTCTGCCTTTTAGCCTACTGCTTCCCACCTCTTTCTTCAGGTTTGCACTCCGTAAGGTCCTACTGCGCAATTTTCTCTACTCTAGATCACGTCTGTCCCAGCTGCATCTGCAGGTGTGATGATAGTGATGCTGAATCTTTTCTTCCTCTGTGGCACATAGTTTGCTGAAATACATAGTTTTCCATGCCTTTCTATCTAGACATGCTTCCACAAGAGTCCCACTCTTTTCAGATCTGCCCAATGGACCTCCTCCAGGTGTTGGTTGGTCGACCAGGTCTCTATAAGCCTTTTCAAACGACCACGCACTAGATTTTAACTCGTTACCTACGAAATCTTTAGCTTAGAGATGAAAAAATATTGCTGAGTTGCTCTGTCTTCGATGGATGCCAAATGGTGATTCGAAAAAAAGCTTTCCCACACTAACAATTATTTTATTAAGTATATTTTTAGAACAATAGTTGCATTTTTCGGGAACAACGGTCACCCATTATCGTACAGTTATTTCCGTTGCATGCGGGTAACCTCAAGCCTATCTTTAGATTGATCTCGGAAGGTGTCTCTTTATTTATTTTCTATGACTGTAAAACAATAGTTGGAATCTAGATGGGGGGATGTATTTTGTAGAGTTAAATAAGAATTCGTGAGATGCATACCTACCTATACTATTATTATTTAATTATGTAAAGTTTATGATATTATAGTTAATAAAAGAATCAGAATAAATTGTGAACTCCTTTCATAATGATAAGAAATCATTACCATGAAGATTTAATTATGAGACTCAAACATTTACAGAAAAACCTTTATAATATCTACTTCCATATTCACATTAAATTCAATTAGCACGTTGCTGGTTGATAAACAGTAGGTCGGTATGTTTTTTCATTATAACTCATCATCATTCCTAACATACCTACATTTAAACATCCGTTTTTATTACACAGTTTTTTTTGTCGCCATGGACCACGTTATAAGGGTACGAAATGATCTCCCTGTATAACGCCACAACGAGCTTATAAAATGGGAGCACGTGCCTAGGATGAAAAAATACTCAAAGAAATAAATATCACGAAGCGGGCTGCTGGCCCTTTTGTTATTATGTGTAAATATTACTTTTACCATTGATGTAGTAGGTATTTACGAGTACTTATTTTATCACCTCTGAATACGTACGGAAAAGATTTAGCAATTTCATTGTTACTTTAATCAACTATTTAAATAAAATTATCGAAGTGTTGTCGAATTTATTCTAAACCAAAAATATGGACAGTTGGCTAGCTTATTATATTGGCTAGGTAATAATTAACTTGTCGGTAGAAAATTCTGAAGAAAAGAAGAAATTTTGAAAGTTTAGCCAGGCTAGGTACTTCTAGCCAGAACGAATTCTTCTTTATTCTAGTACATACCTATGCTTCTTGTATTGGTCTGCTTATCATTTTAAAGCATAAGTATTTATAGGGTTACTATCTAACACAGCTGTTATGATCGTAAAACTGTAAATTTATTTTTAACCGACTTCAAAAAAAGGAGGAGGTTCTCAATTCGTCGGAATCTTTTTTTTTTTTTTTGCAAACGATTGCTATCGTAAATTTTATTTGCTTTTGGTTCCCACATTGCGTTGACTAATCTTTTTATAACGGCCGATATCACGTAGGTACCTTTTCCTAAAGATAATGATTGGGGGTCAAAGGATACCCCTGTCCACCCTTGCCATTTTCTAAGAAACCTGTTTGACCAGTTAAAGACGTGGGAATCCTGTCTATCTATACACGCTACCCTTTCTTTGTTTCGATAAGAAACTTTATCACTAGAACGATAAGGTTCTCAATAATTTTATTGGCAAAAATAAACTGTCCCTTTGCAATGCTAGTGCGTTGTCTTTTGGCGCCTATTGTATTGAATGGGCAAAGGTGTCCCTTTTTGCACTTGTTCGTTAGAAGGGTGCTTTATTTGATAAGAATTGTGTCTGACATACGGAAGTTTAGTTTTAGGTGCATTTATTTCTTTACCATCTTCATTTTCTTTATTTACACTCTTGTTTTCTGCCTCTTTTTCTCAAGAATGATTACCTACTGATTCTTCTATGTAAGTTCGATTTCTTTCTTATGACAGAATTCAATTATGTATATATTTTCTCAAAACATTTTTTCTCCTCTTACTTAATTACCTAGCTAGATGTGATTTGGTATAAATATAATATATACCTACTACTCTGGTATGTGTTTATTTATTTCTTTCTTTAGTTTATTTATTTCACTGAACATATTGTACTACAATACATGTGTTTAGTGGTATGATTATAAATATTAATTATTATCTAACTTATGAGTAAGTACCTAAGTAGGTTTTTGTTAATTAATATTTTATCAAAAAATTTAAACACACCTTAGAAGTTTTATACAGCTGTGTGTCCCAAGCAAACTATTATAATACTTTCACATGCAAATAAAGGGTCATTTATCGAATGTCCTTTCCCATACCGGGAAGTGGTCAGACAGGTTTTTGGACGGACCCCTTTCGCAATAAAAATAAAGGACCCGGGTCTTCCTCGTCCGTTCCTTTTGTCCATAACCTGTCTGACCAGTTCGGTCATGAGAAAGTGACTTAGATTTTAGAATTACACATTGCAGTTTTTTTAATCATTGTCCATTGATTAATTTTTTTTGTCTTGTGAGTTTGTTGTCTTTTTATCGTGACTATCATAGGTAGCTAATTTACGGGTCGCTTAGTTGAAGTGGCAATGGATGGGACACATAGGTAGTTCGAGGACCAGTAGGCGTTGGAGTCCCCAGGGTTCTGGAATGGCGATCTCGGTCTTGAAATTAGTGCAGTAGCCCCTCTTGGTAGGTGGGCAGACGACATCAAACGAGTTGCATGGAGCCGCTGGATCCAAGCAGCCCAAGACCGCGGCGAATGGGAGACCCTACAAGAGACCATTGTTCAGCTGTAGACTTCTGTTGGAATTACTCGGTACTTACTGGATAGGATACAAAAATTATTGATTATCAAAATTATGCCCGCTTGGTCCAGTAGGTCGATTTCGTACAACCTGCATCTATCAATCTCAATGGTTGTGATTGGCTGAATTTGGGCGATTCTTGTTGCAACAATACATTGTAGCCAATAGAGAGCGAGCGTCAACCAATCAGAGGTGATTGCGATCGTGACATTGTAGCTGTCATCCTACCGCAATCGAGCAGCTGGTTATTATTACTAATGATCTTTAGCCTCATACTCTTGTCTCTTATCGAGCTGTATGCGGAAGGATCTGCTTATGGAAATCACTCTCATCTATGAGTTCTGAAATTTCGTAAAACAAAAACGTTCAGATTTATCAGAGTCAGTGCCGTGAAACTATTTAGAGGAGGTCTACCTACTACTACCTATCTAGTACCTATCTAGGTAAACAGTTTTCTAATTGACCTTTATCTAACTACCTAGGATATTAAGCGAAAGGTTGAGATGGCAATCGGGGTAGGAGGTGGGGGGACGCCCCGCAAGTCTCCCGCGCTATCCTACACCGGGTTAGCGCGGTGGCTGTGCGCGTGTACTGGGCGCCCCCACCCCGATTGTCATCTCAACCTGTCGCGTACTATACTACCTACCTATCTACAAGAGCTGATGGATGCAAAGGTCAACGTAAATACACAAAAACAACATTCTCAAAAGGAATCAAAAACGTCTTTGATAAACAATAGGTCACGGTGGGGATGTAACAACCCCTTGAATTTAAATTTAAATAATAATATAATAGACATGCGAGGAAGACCAGCTAGATAAGGGCAATGCCAGTAACTCGCAAGTGGTTAGAGTGTCTACATCTAAGAATTTAATATAATTTAGAAATTAAACGAAATAAATATAAAATTAGATGCCCCTTTCCTTGTAGAATTTGGTGATCTAGTGACAATTTTCGTAACAGATGGTAAAAGTTAAAGAATAGTGAGGTAATTGTTATTATTGGACAAAGGTAAGACATAGGCTATTAGCTTATTTTGGGTAGGTACCTAATATTTAAATTAAAATTACACTTACCTAATTACCTCTGATGAGATTATTTTGTATTGATTGCTTTTTCATGAGGTTATCCAATCACTACCCCTATTATCACTACCCATATTACTTATAAATGCGAAAGTGTGTTTGTTTGTTGGTTTGTCCTTCAATCACGCCGCAACGGAGCAACGGATTGACGTAATTTTTTGCACGGGTATAGTTAAAGACTGGAGAGTGACATACCTAGGCTACTTTTTATCCCAGAAAATCAAATGGTTCCCACGGAATTAAAAAAAAACTAATTTCACGCGAACGAAGTCGCGGGCATCAGCTTATTAGGTAAAAAAAGTAAGTTCCCACAATACATAATACCTATAATAATATGTTAACTTGAGTTTTCGTAATTTTTACTAAGTACCTACCTACTACCTATTTAAAAAAGGGGCTTCCGATCGTTCCCTGTGTGATAACCCGTTCGATAAATAAATTGGCACGCGCCAGAAAAAAAATCTTCGAGCTATTGTTAGGTACCTACCTACTTGTTTACAGTAGGTACTTACGGATTGATAAATTTTATCACCTTTATAACAAAAAGTTTTATTAATTATTTCCCTGAATTTATAGAAGAACTGAAGTGATCGACAATTACTTTTGAGAGAAATTTTTTTATAACATTATTTTTTTGTTTTTTTTTTCCCGCCTGTGTTGCATTCTGTATGGATTTGGATTTGGAGAGGATTTGTCATTTGAGAGAGACCACAGATTAAAAATTAAATGTTTCGATATAACGAAAACCTTTTTTTTTTTTCTTCTTCTGGCTTTACACAGATTAGCCAATGTCAGGTAACGAAAACCTAGTGCGGGTTGGTTATTTTGTTTTTTATCGATAATCATTAAATTAGAAACATGTTTGATCACTGAATTAGGTACCTATGATATTATATTGTATAGAACGGCTATTTAGAACAAAATTCGTGTTCTATGAAGCTTCAAACTTTTGCTTATAACTAATTAATAGGCAGTGTTTATTAACATTGCCTATTTTAGTTATAAACGAAAGTGAGATGGAGCCAGCAAACGTTTTTTGTTTTGAATGGATAAGTAGGTATCCAATGTAGTACCTATCCATAATCCTATCGATAATCTTAGTAAAACATGAGGTTAGTATTGATATTAAAGCAATTCGTGAAAGTGGCAACTAAAAGGAAAAAAAAAAAAAATCTGGTGATAGCTCTTTATTAATTTTCTCATAAGCTTACGAGGATAAGGTAAGTTGGATTGGATAATTACAGCAGTTAGTGATACTTTTTTTCTTGGTCAATAACAAATTATTCTCGATTACAGTATTTATCTCAATTAGGTATAGGTACTTAAACCATGAAAACTCACACTATCCGTATAGCTGACTGTGTTAAAAATAGATAACTTTTATAACTTATTTTTCACAAACTATGATGTTTCCAATTTTAAACCAATAATAATAGTTAATGAATGATAATGATACAACTCCAACAAATCAAATGGGTAAGCATAGGTTCGTGGTCTTAGGTTCAATATTGCTTGATTACTTTTTTTGTACTTTTGTGGATTTTTTTCAATTTTTTTTGGTAGATTTGCGATGCCCAAATGATTTATTCTGGTTCGTTCATCCTGAGGCGAGCAAAGTCCTCGAAAACAATGTTGTCTTCCTCCTCATTGGTGTAGAGAGAGTTTTCATAGCGGTGTCGCTCAATGGACTGCATCTTCTTCATCGCGTTGAATCGTTGTTTCTCAACGGAGCCTGAATAAAGAAAAACCCATTACAACATACTGTTTATGCTCATAATAAAAACAGTGAACAGCTATAAGCATACCCTCAGCTGGGTGTAGAAGCTTGAATGGCACATCAGTAACGAGTTCGCCACCAAGGGTTCCGCAGTTCAGCTTCACGCGTACGGAGTATGATACCACAATACCAATGGCCTCAGCTGGGCATTTGCCCTCAGCGACCATAGTAGAGCTGGCAAGGTTAACGTCATCTTCCTTAAGGTGTCCATCCAAAGCGATACCTGTGCACAAGTAAAACGTTACTTTATTTGAAAATCTACGCTTTATAGTAATTTTCATTCTAAGAGCACTGCTATTTACCACGGATGTCCTTGTTGCTACGAGCCAAAGGCACCAGGTAGAAGGTCTTGGAAAGGCTTGCCCCAGGTGTAATTGGGCATCCTTCACGGCTCTCCAGAGACGCGACATGGCGGCTGAATTGAGAGTTGATCATGGTAATCTCGACATGCTGAACGACCATGCAGCGAATGTTTCGTACCGACTTCCTGGAGTTGTTCGATACAATGATATTAGCCGCGAGTTTTTCACCGTGGTAGTAGATCTCCTTGTCCAAAGTTACTTCAAGGCTTATCTTCCCGTTGCTGAAAGTAAAGCCCTTGCTAACTAGAGAGCTTGGAAGACGTCGTGCACGGGAGGCTGGAGCATGTTGCAGCTAAATAAGAAAGAAACAAAAATTAGTATCTAGGTAGGTATATGCTACAAATAATAATTGTCAGATTTGTTATAAAATTCTTCAGTAGCTCTAACCTTCTTGATGGCAAGAGTTACGGAGCTCCTCTTGTGGTTCTTGTCGTCTTCATTATCGGCCACGTAGGTTCGTACGCAATAGTCAACGCCCATGGGCTTGCCCTGGTCCTCTTCAGATGGTTGCAGTGTCACCTAGAAAAATATAAATTCGTATAAATTTCATTTTATTGTTAATAATTATTAATATAATGGAAACGCTTTAATATTGTATTGACTTACCGATGCGGGTGACATTTCAGGGAAGGAGAAAGTGAATGGGAAGGCATTAGGTCCCAGCTTCTTCAGCAACTTCTCTTGGACAGGTGTCAGTTCCATTTTCGCGTTGACCATTGGTACAACTTGTTCCGTGCCAAGGACCATTTCCTTTGAGAATTTGACTCCCATAATCTCATCTTCCTCCCTACCGAATCGGTACGTGGTCACTAGCTGGATAAGGATAAATTGGTTAGAATTAGAATCACTCCACAAAAACACTTATTTCACTGGACACTTAAATCACATATCACTTTTATACCTGGCTGTAAACTTTTCGCCCTTTCAGGTACTCGGTATCGACCACCACGACTCCATCTACGGGGTCGCAGTAATCTATATGATCAATGAAGTCCCGCTTGCCCAGGTAAACCGTTACTTTTCCATTTGGTGTAGTTTTCTTAAAAACTTTCACCGCCACCACAAAAGCCAAGGATAGGTAGTCAAGCATTTTTGTAGATTTAAAAGAGACTGGAGAAAAGGAGTACTACACTCTCCTTAGATAAGGATTTGAATCAATTGTTTGGAGTTTAATAAGGAATGTGTGAGTTTGAAGCGCTCACCAGAAATGTCGACGTTAAATATGTTGCCTTTATATATATTGGCAACCTGTGAGGTTTCTTACATGGCATTCTAATAGGATTTAGTACGTAGGAGGACAAATTGGATTAAAATCGTGTGACGGTAACATAATGAAAATCGATAACGTAACGCCACAACACTATTCGATGTTTTATAATCTTCCAAGGAAATGTCAAAAATTGTTTTGACAGTTCCAAAAAAGGGTTCACTTTTCAAGTTTGTTTTTGTTGTGATTCGATTTTTATACCAGTTAGATTATTAAATTCAGAATAAATATTGTTATTTTACTGAAATGAGAATTCGTGTGCAAGATAAAAATGTACTTGGCTTCAAACTGATTTAACAAAGTAAGGTTGTACTGAGTTTTAAAGTGAATTAACCATAAAGTTATAAATCGAAAAAAAATCCAAATATTAGTAAATTTTGAGAAAACACATTCTTGCGGGCTAGCTTAGCTTGCCTTCTACCTTTGGAATACATACTTTATATTCTACAACAATTCTAACCCCGAAAATGTGTGTTTTAGCTGTTGAACTACCTACTAATCCTTATAAGTACAGTTCTAGGATTCTAACAGGAAATTATGTTATTGGAATCACTATTCATTTCTTAACTTCATCATCATCATCATGATCAACCCATCGCCGGCTCACTACAGAGCACAGGTCTCCTCTCAGAGTGAGAAGGGTTTTGGCTATAGTCTACCAAGCTGGCCATGTGCGGATTGGTACACCTCACACATCTTTGAGAACATTATGGAGAACTCTCAGGCATGCAGGTTTCCTCACGGTGTTTTCCTTCACCATTAAAGCTACACTAACAGTTGTAATAGCCTAGTGGTTAAGACGTCCGCCTTCTAATTGGAGGTCGGGGGTTCAATCCTGGGCACACACCTCCAACATTTCAGAGTTATGTACGTTTTAATTTATTAATTAATTTCTTAACTTAAATAAATAAAATTATTATGTAGGTACCTACCCATCAACTAAAATATCCATGTACTTAATTATCTAAATATATAAAAGGAAATGGTGACTGACTGACTGACTGACTGACTGATCTATCAACGCACAGCTCAAACTATTGGTCGGATCGGGCTGGAATTTGGCATGCAGATAGCTATTACGACATAGGCATCCGCTAAGAAAGGATTTTTGAAAATTCAACCCCTAAGGGGGTGAAATAGGCGTTTGAAATTTGTGTAGTCCACGCGGACGAAGTCGCGAGCATAAGCTAGTTTATTATAAACATTAAGTAGGTATTCTTCTGTAGTCTTGTAGATTGTAGATTAATTTACATTTAAGTATTACTTAATTAATCTTAAATGTATAAGTACCTAATATTTATTAACATAGGAAACTTGTTCATAAAGAGGGTCTTATTTGAACATTGTGAACAGTTGAGTGTTCCTGATGAAGGTGCCATAAAAATATTAAGTACTTTAAAAAGTAGCTTTGTCTGCCTAAGTAGTAACTAATTCTGTACACTAGATGTAATTCTATGCGATAAGCGATTATTACATTCAGAGCCTCGATAGCTCAGCGGTCAAAGGAGCGGAAAGCAAGTGATATTTAAATTGCTTAAAACACACATAACTCCGAAAACTGACCGCCCAGGATCAAACTCCCACCTCCCAAGTAGGAGGCAGATGTCACAACCACCAGGCTTTCATTGCTTCTCAATTGATGAAAACTAACATTTCCAGTTACACGCTCAGCATGCCAACATTCCTAACACCAGGCCGGCATGGCTACAGTGTCCGCTTCTCCCGCACACGGCCTGACGCGCTGGCAGTGGCTACTAGTCAATACTATGGCCTGGCTGGAGGAGGGACTCTGTTCTTCCTGGAACTATCACCAGATGGCGCTACGGTGGTGGAAATGCAGAAGTTGGAATGGGCTGATGGATTGTTTGATGTGGTAAGATTTCTAGGTTATATTATTATCTAGGCAAAACAAAATACATAGGTATTTCCCTAAACATAATCTAGAAATAGGATGCCTATTGGCATAGTTTGACAGTTACAGTGTGACAATTGCAATCACCTATGATTGGCTGACACTTGCTGAAATGCATTGTTGCAATTAGAATACAATAAATTCAGCCAACCACAAGTATTGAGAAACGCACAACAGACGGAAACGTTTAAGTGCAGAAACCAGCCCTGAGTGAAGAAGAAAGTATTGAGAACACAGAAATGAGGAGATCCATAGGAGAATTACTAAAGTAACCGACATAGCTCAACGGGTGCTGAAGTGGCAATGGAGAGGGCATATAGGCTGTATATGTATATGTTTGTCTGTGCAATGAAAATTTCTAAATAAATAAATACAAAATAAAAAAGGTTTTTTTTGAATGGTTGGCTTAGAAGGTAGTAAAATTCCATAAAGACTCAAGTTATTTTATGTACAAATTATAATATTTTCTATTTAGTCCCTATTCCAAATGATGTGTAAGAAGTTTTATTTCAAAGTAACTATCATTATGAACAATTTTAAAACTAAGGTTGAAATCTATAGAGCACGCTTTGACTTTGCTTATACTTGAAACACTGTTAAAACAAGACTGCGTTTTAAAGCTGGCATATATCTGTCTCTTTCTAAATTTGAGCAAAGACAAGGTTCACTCTATATAATATATTAGCAAAACAAGTCTCATTAGACTTCATTTTTAGTTAATAAGAGCAAAAAAATGGGTGTGTCAGTATTTATTACGAAAAGGCTTAAGAATCTAGTCCACAGTTCAATCTCCTTGTACATCTTCATTATAATCCTATTATACTGTTATTCATAAGAAAAACCTAGTATATTGAAGCCTTAGCAATGAAGTTATGCGAACACACACTCTGACGAAAGCACTAAATAGGCTTACCTACGTTTTTATTTGTCTAAAAGTATTTATATTATTTTTCAGGCATAGATTTTTTTTATATAAGTACCTACCTAGTTAGGTTAGGTTAAATACCAATCTGCCTAGTCAATTTCTCAAAAGAGCTACCTACAATATTTAGCGGCTTAATTGTGACGATCATAATAACTCTAATTATTGGCTGGCACTCTCTTACTATTGGCTAAAATCCACAGTTGAGTAATCATAATCATTTTAATTAAGTACGACAATTGCGATTATCGCAATGTGATAGATACTCCAGTAGGTCGAATTCGTAAAACCTGCATCAATCATTAGGTATTATCTACAATCTCAATTGTTGTGTTTGGCTGAATTTTTGCTATTCTTGTTGCAACAAGGCATTGTAGCCAATAGTGAGCGAGTGTCAACCAACCAGAGGTGATTACGATCGTGACATTGTAGCTGTCATTCTACCGCAATCGAGCAGCAGTATCATAGTTTGACAACTGTCAGTGTGGCAGACGATCGCAATCACCGACATGGCTGACCCTTCACTATTAACCACCAATAGACATGTTCGGGTACAACCGACGCGACGGTGAAGTGGCGCGTCGGTGCTGACTGCCGTCATAGTTGCCCAAATGTTTGCAAGCAAATAATTCTAGGCTATTCTATCTTCAGACGTGGACATGCACGGCCGACGGTTTAGTTGTGCAAGATTCGGGTGATAGTGCCGACTATCGTGGTAGTTGCCACATGCTTGGCCAAATTCTTGCAAGCAAATTATTCTAAGTTTTTCCCTCCACAGACATGGTCAGGCACGGCCGATGGTGTGGCGGCGTGTGGTGCGGGCGACGGTGCTGTCATAGTGTGGCGAGGAGGTTGCGCCGCGCCGTTAAGGGTTTTGAGAGCACATCACAGCGAAGTTTGCTCTGTGGATTGGCCGAGAGCGCATTTGTTGAGTGCCAGTTGGGATACTACTGTCAAATTGGTAAGATTTTTTATATAAATTTATAGACTAGCGCTTGGCTGCAAGCAGACCTGCTGGCAAGTAATGATGCAGCCTTAGATGGAGCGCGCTTGCCTAGAAGATGCCTATTTACTCTTGACTTGAAGGTACTTATATTAAAATTGGAGGAGAAAACTGAAACTGAACGCCAGGATATGGAAATTGATGCTGGAAGCCCTTCTATATCCTGGCGGTTCCGATTAGAAACGAGGAGACAAATCGGTTCGTATGTGACCGTAGAATTTCGACTACGTACGGATGCAGAACTTGACCATGCATTTCTGTTCCTGGTTTGTGACAGTTTTATCTGATGATTGACCAAGACAAGGCTAACCTAGGGCTGTAGAGTCTCAATGATGAAGTAGGTGTTGTTGCTGCAGTCCGAAATCTAGTAGAATCGTGAAACCTGATACACAATTACAGATTCCCTAATTTAGCCGATTGGGAACAAAACAATTATTTGTAGTAGGTAAAAGATTTGTAAGCAAATTTTTTTAGAATGTGGTGTTTTATTGATTTTTTAGGCCCATGTGTTCCATACAAACCCTACCATATGTGACATGCCTCTCTTTTATATGAAGTTTAAAATCTATGATACTCTTCCCAGCTTAGCCTAATCATTTTCCATCAGACAAGATATAAGTTGTCAAGTGCTGAACTGACAACTAAAGAATTATGTCCATTCTAGTGGGACCCCGAATCAGAAGTGTGCCTCAGTACATTCGCGGGTCACTCTCAACTGGTCTACACGGCTACATTCTCGCCCCATTCGCCGGCCACCTTCGCCTCAGTGTCTGGTGATGGTCACCTGAAGCTATGGACGTGTACGGAACCTGCCAGACCGGCTGCGGTTGTTAAGGCACATGAAGCAGAGGTAAACAAACTATGTCCAGTTCAGTATGACCCCAAATCAGAAGTGTCTCAGTACATTCACGGGTCACTATCAACTGGTCTACACGGCTACATTCTCTCTGAGGACATTTCAGTGGGAAAATAACTAACAAATTCACAAAAAAAGGACTTACTTACCACCACTGTTTTTAGATTTTGGATTTTTGACGTATTCCGTTTCCTATTCAGTAGAAAAAAAAAACTATTTTGTGTTAGCTTTATAGCAATGTGGGATACCTATGTTTACTGGTTTAAAGTAAATAATTGTGTCAAATCAAGCTATCATTGTAAACTAGTCTAACCCATTTTTTTCAAAATTAATATTAAAAGCTTGAAATAAGTTTCCCTATAGAAATAGATGTTTAGTAAAAATTTTATATCTTCAAACATTCTATTTAAAACAATAGGTAAGTAGTTATTAAAATGACATAAACTCTCAGTCGAAGAGTGACATCTTAAAAAAATTGAAATAACCAATGTTCAATATTTTTATTAATTTCTAGGACCTTATTATATAAAA
The DNA here is from genome assembly GCF_902806685.2 of Maniola hyperantus. Classification (NCBI taxonomy): domain Eukaryota; kingdom Metazoa; phylum Arthropoda; class Insecta; order Lepidoptera; family Nymphalidae; genus Maniola; species Maniola hyperantus. The sequence goes on along the minus strand of NC_048540.1, from coordinate 13,261,368 downwards.
ATTAATAAACAATAGCCTAACATTTTTTATTTTTAAGACATAAGACACTTTTTTGCTGACGTCCTTTTAAAGCCGATTACTAGCGGTTTATCGAATATAAGCTATTTTGAACTTATACAAGCTAAAAGCAACTCTATTTGTTGTGAATAAGTGTGATATTCTATCGCAAATATTATTGTCCAACTGAAAGAGATTAATTCTGTTCTGCCAAACAAACAACAACTTTATGCCCGTGAAATAAGAATGATATTCCTTCGCAGGTATTATCGTGCGATTGGAGCAGAATAGAGACGCACGCGCTCGCCACGGCCGGCTCGGATGGACTCATTCGAGGCTGGGACCTTAGAAGACTTACATCTCCTATGTTTACTTTAAAAGGTACCTAAGTTTCTACTTTGTTAAAAACTTTTAATACGTGATAGATGTGTGGCCTAGTTACTGTTCGCGACAGGTCGACATGGCAATTAGGCTATAAGGTGAGTCATGGAGGAGGGTAGTGTTGCGCGAGTCCGTATCGACCGCGTTTATCGATTTCGATTATTCGAATCGGTATTCGATTTTGCTTGTAGTTTTGTGTATTGAAAAATATGACTTCAGTACCCGTAGTATAAGATTTTACGTCTCACCAAACGTTGCTAGAATTCGAGAGTCGAAACACAATAACATCAAAGTAAAATGAACCTAAAGAGCCTTGAATTGAAGTCAAAAATTCAATGCCACTGATTTTAATTTCGCAATGTTTCCGCTTGGAGCGCTGGCTGTAGATGTGTAGACAAACTTGAGCTTTAAACCAAGGCGTTTAAGATCCAGTTTACTATAACGCGGAAGTATTTCGATTCTCGAATTCTAGCAACGTTTGGTGAGACGTAAAATCTTATACTACGGGTACAGTTGCCTGTTCGTCACGTGTAAAAATAAAATAACCAATACACTACACGAACTAGCGTGAAAAGTATTAGTATATTGTGATATTGAAGAGGAGCCGAAAATGCGTTCCCGGCCTTTCAAGAATTTGACGAATGGTGCAGCAACGGTTTTTATTCAAATGCGGGTTTAATCAAGATGGTTTTAGTTAAAGTTCGCGACAGGTCGACATGGCAATCGGGGTATGAGGCGGGAGGACGCTCTGCATTCCCGCAAGGCACCCGCGCTATCCCGCTCCGGCTGTGCGGGTGTGCTTCCCCACCCCGATTGCTATCACGAACTGTCGCAATATTTGATGAAAATTAATTTGATCATTTTATTCATGTGTTTTTGTAGGTTGCGAGTGCGCAGTGCGCAGAGTGCAGTTTTCGCCGCACGCGCCGTCTGTCATAGCGGCGGTGTCTTATGACTTCACCACTAGGTAAATATACGCAATAATCCTAATCCTAATCCTACTCCTAATCCTAATAATATTATAAATGTGAAAGTGTGGATGTTTGGATGTTTGTTACTCAATCACGCAAAAACTACTGGATGGATTTGGCTGAAATTTGGAATGGAGATAGATTATACCCTGGATTAACACATAGGCTACTTTTTATCTCGGAAAATCAAAGAGTTCAAGCGGTATTTTGAAAAACGTAAATCCACGCAGACGAAGTCGCGGGCATCAGCGCTCGTCGCGGGTACAATTGTATCTTCTAACTAACTTATGCTCGCGACTTCGTCCGCGTGGACTATACAAATTTCAAACCCCTATTTCACCCCCCCTGGGGTTGAATTTTTAAAAATCCTTTCTTAGCGGATGCTTACGTCATAATAGCTATCTGCATGCCAAATTTCAGCCCGATTCTTCCAGTAGTTTGAGCTGTGCGTTGATAGATCAGTCAGTCAGTCAGTCACCTTTTCCTTTTATATATTTAGATATTTTTAGGCATCCGCAAATATTATTGAATTTGGACGAGTTTCGTTAGTGAAAAAAATAATTATGTAGATATACCAACGTGGCTTTAGCCAGTGCGTTTCGTTTCGGCTCAATTATGCACCTCAGCTAACTCAGTGTTCAACGCTGAATTGACAGTTATTTTGAATCCATTGAAGGTTGTCTACGAATAAATATTTTGATATCACTCATTTAAGAAGCAATGTAGTGCGAACCAATGTCAAATAAGCTCGGTGGCTATCATTTATTGTGCGACTGTTTTAAGTTAGTGTTTTTGACATCTGTCAGTTACATATAAAATAATATTATGTGGCCTCTTGCACACAACTTGTACTTGTATGATATTTGACAAAGAAACGTCGAAAACGCAATATCCCGTTGCCTCTAAATAGTATTGAATATTGAGTTAGTGAATCACCCCGCAAGTAGACTCCAGGCTTTACGAAGTTTCGAAAAAAATATCAACTTTTTCATTCTGATAAGAAAAAATAATTCAAAACTGGATTTATTGTTTTAAAAAGTCTCTCATCATTTTCTCCTGAAAAAATAAAAAACACATACTATCTTCTCGTAGTTGTATTCAACCAATACATAGTTCAGCTTGTTACACATCCACGATTACTGAAAGCATTTGAAAAGTATTAGTATTTTGATCAGGCAAAGCCATATCGAATCCCACTTCTGATGTTAGATTTTTAGCGTTATATAGTGGGCTAAAATACTGATGACTAATGCGTTGTTACGTACTTGTTACATAAGCGAGTGTCTTATATAAGCGAGCCGCTGCGTAAATCGTAATACACTAACAAGATTTGTACAATCTGCGAGGACGGTCGCGATAAGTCTTTAACATTATGAACGTTTAACCGCTGAGTTGACCTTTTTACTGTAGGTATATTTTGTAACTTACCTTGGACTGTAGTAATAAAATGAATTGATTTTTTGTATAGCGGTAGTTTGTGGAGCTAGAATTATTAAAGAAAATAATTTAAAGAAAATCATGATTTTTATTTATTTTTTAACATGAACGTCACGCTGCTGTACGGAAGGCGAATAATAATGACGTCACAATCCGTAAACGACAATTTTTCAATTTTTTTTAACATAGTAATTTATACGGGAAAATATTTTGTATGATAAAAATTGAAAAATATTTGTTATATTGTAATTATAATTGCATAAAATAAGATATACCATGTGTCACTCAGGAATAACTTAGCTTTCTACTGGTAAAAGAATTTTCAAAATCGGTACAGTAGTTCCAGAGATTACCCTCTGCAAACAAACTTACAAGAACAACATTAAAAATGTAGGATAGGATAACCTACATATTGTAGGCTTTTTTCAGTGCTAATAATATAATTGAATAATATTTTGCAGGATATGGGACTTAAAACGTGGCTGTGATCCATTAGAAACAATACGTCACCATTCCGAGTTCACATATGGCTTGGACTGGAATGCGTTGAGGCCTCACCAGATAGCGGACTGTGGGTGGGACTCGCTTGTGCATGTTTTCACACCGAGGTCGCTAGTGTGAGATACAGGTCAGTCCATAACTCTTGTTTAAGAGAAACTACATCACTATTCCGAGTCACATGTAACTTGGACTGGAATGCGTTGAGGCCTCACCAGATAGCGGACTGTGGGTGGGACTCGCTCGTGCATGTTTTCACACCAAGATCGCTAGTGTGAGATACAGGTGAGCCCATAACCCTTTTTTTAAAAGAAACTATTCCGAGATCATAAATTACCTGGACTGGAATGCGTTGAGGCCTCATCTGATAGCGGACTGTGTGAGATACAGGTCAGCCCATAACCCTTTTTTAACAGAAACAATACATCAATATTCCGAGTTCATAAATGGCCTGGACTGGAATGCATTGAGGCCTCACCAGATAGCGGACTGTGTGAGATACAGGTCAGTCTATAACCCTTTTTTAACAGATACACGTCACTATTCCGAGTTTACATAATGGCCTGGACTGGAATGCGTTGAGGCCTCGTCAGATAACGGACTGTGGGTGAGACTCGTGCATGTTTTCACACTCAAGTCGCTAGTGTGAGATACAAGTGAGTTCATATCTCTAATTTAGCAGAAACATGCAGAAGAGTTCATACTTGGACTGGGATGCGTTGAATTATCACGAAATAGCGGACCCTGGGTCCAGTCTTATTTGAAGTTTTAGCTCTGTAGTCTAGTGTGCCTATGTTTATGCGTTTATAAAATAGTGTATCGTATTAAGAACGTTTTTGCAGGTCGTTAAGAAAAAAATCTTTAAAAAAATTATCAAAAAAATTTCAGAGCATTTTTTTCTTTGGTGAGCTGTGTAATTTTTTTCTCTTGTAAATAAATTCACTATTCTCTTGTATACAAATTCACTATCACATTATTGATTTTTTAAATTTATAACTGACTAGCCGATGCCCGCGACTTCGTACGCGTGGATTTAGGTTCTTAAAAATCCCGTGGGAACTCTTCGATGTCCCGGGATAAAAAGTAGCCTATGTCACTCTCCACGTCTTGAACTATATCCATACAAAAAATCACGTCAATCCGTTGCTCCGTTGCGACGTGATTGAAGGACAAACCAACAATCCAACAAATTAATAATCGACAAACAAACACACTTTCACATTTATAATATGGGTACTGATTTCCATTTTTAATTGTTAAAGGAGGTGGAATCGATATAAGATTTATATAATATTTTAATGGAGCGTATTACTTTTTATAAAAATAATTTACTAACTCAATTTTTTTTGTCTTTTTAAGGTACTTTAAACAGGGTCTAAAGGTAAGTGTGCAGGTATGAAAAACCGGAAAAGTGTGGGTTTTTTATTAGTATTAAAAGTTGTGCCAACGAAATATTGAATGGACTAGATATAAGTATGAGCACTTATAGCACATTACAGAAAGTGCCGCACGCAATAAGGTTCAGGGCACATTGCGGCAAAAGCGACGCGTTTACTCTAAAATGTTATAAAGTAATAGTAAAGTAAAGTAAACTATTCTGTATTGTACACCAAAACCAAAAGAAAAGAAATATAACAAAGATGTTTGAAAGTACAATAGGCGGCCTCATCGCTAAATAGCGATCTCTTCCAGGCAACCTTAGGGTAGAGAGGGTATAATAAAAATTAAAGAAGGCTGACTGAAGGCGAAAAAAAATGTTGCAAGTGGTAAATATGTATATTGTATGTATATACTTTATTGCAACACAAAAACACAAATGACAGGTTACAAAAATAAATCTTAAAAAGTAGGTACAAAAAGGCGGTCTTATCGCGAAATAGCGTTCTCTTCCAGACAACCTTAACGCTAGGGAGCAAACGAACAAATGGACAATGGGAGTATAATAAACCTAAATACCAATAGCTAATAAATATTTGATATAAAAGTTACGAAATACCTTGCCGATGGTATTCACGTTTGGAAATCATAGTACCTAACATAATTCTTTGCAAGTTAATTTTCTTTGCGCTTCGCGTCCCTTAACTGTCGCGCAATGTCCCTTGAACCTAAACTTACAGACTTGTGTAAAATCTTATGAAATGCGTGTTATTATTGTATTAAACAACAGTGCAGTTTAATATTTCATGCATTTTTTTTAAAGTTTACGTATAAATTTTCATTTAAGCGAGCTTGTAAATAGACTAATAAAAATCTTATTGTAAACCAATAAGGTTGAATTTCCAATTATCATAAGTTATGTTTATATTTTAATTATTGTATAGAAAGCTTATATTGTTGTTATTGTATTTGTTAATAATGTAAATAATATTAATTGAAAGGCTTACTTAAGTATATTTTGTGTTTAATTATATAAAAATTAAATGCTTATTTTAACTCTTGTTTTAAAAATGATATAAGATCGTTTCTTTCTAACATTTATCTAATTTTAGTATTTGTTTTTCAAGCACAGGATATCAGTTTCTATCACGTCTTTCCACTTTATTCAATCCCCACTTTAAAGCCCGCCATTTCGTATGAGAGCCACCCTGAAATAAAGCTTTTTATATTTTTATGCAGTATTCGGCTGAAGGCTATCAGTTTACATAATATTATGTTTAAACAAGTAATTACGTTCAGTAATTCAGAAGTCATAAGGCTGTGACAGACAGACAAGTACAATTTCACTCATGTAGACTCGAAGACCTCGCTTCGCTCGGTCAACTACCTGATAATGTCTTCAGCTTCGTCCCCGTGGATTTAGATTTTTAAAATTCTCGTTGCAATTCCTTGATTTTTCGGGATAAAAGTAGACTAATTCTCACTCCCTAGATATGTCCATGCAAAAAAATCCGGCTGGTCCGTTGCTCCGTTGTGGCGTGATTGAAGGACAAACAACACATTTTCGCATTTATAATATGGGTAGTAACTATTACTTCAGTATTAATGACCCATATATTAATTTACTTTTGGTTAAACTAATTTGTAATACGGAGCGAATTTATAATGTTAAAAAATCCTTTAGGTTTGATATTTTAATCATAAAAATATGGTGAACATTTTATTGGTTTTAATTACTGTAAATGGTTACCTATTTTAGTTATTACTTATTAGGTAATGGACTAAGAGCCTGCGAGGGCCAGACCTTCGTTATTTTATATAAGCTGAAAGATTGTCTGCGTTGTCCCCAACACGAGGAACGAGCAGCGACTATGAAGTTTGGATCATGGTGGCTTTGTCAGATAACAGATGATAAAGGTGTAAAAATTCTTACGTCAAAGTATAAAGTGAATTAGTTATTATATATTTTAAATATGAAAAAATTACCTGTGTCGGGACAATACGCATAGAAACTTACAGATTTTATAAAATATTGAAGGTCTGGCCCTCGCGGACTGTCACTCTATAATAATAAATAATACTAATATCTTAATTTCGACGTTTTGTAATATTTGTGTCACAGATAATAATTAGTAATATTTAATATCTTTGACAGCATTTATAATAAAATATTATAAGACTTAAAATGAAATAAAACAAATAAGATAATATTATAAAAATTCTTATTATTTCTTACATTTTATACCTTTAAAATACACAAGATTTTGAATAAACTAAATTCGAAAAAGTTACAAAATTTACTGATCTATTTTTTTTTAATAATCTTTTTATTATTTATCACTTTTTTTTCAGCTAAAAGGACAAATGTAGTTGTTTCTAAAAAATACCAAGTTTTATAATGCGCGCTAAACTAATATTTTTTTTAAATAAAAATTATATTATTCATCACGTTTTTTTTAGCATAAGTACAAAAATGTTGTTTCCTATATTCCCGTGTTTCTGCTGGCGATAACTCACTAATCACTTTTTAGGTTAGCAGCTTTTTCACAAAAGGAAGGCCTAATATTATGCACAAGAAACGTTTCAACGCGTCATGGAGCCAGTCTTTACCTTAAAAAAATTGTACTAGCGCCATCTGTTAGAAATATCCCATACTAGCTAGTCAAGTTGCTCTTCAACCTTCGAACTCTACCTTCAATAGCAGTAAGAATGTAATAAACGTTTTTCAAATCGTTCTTATCATGTCCTCTCACATCCGTGAGACTCAGAGCTGGATACAAAAGGGAATGTTTATTTAGTTTTGCTGTATAGAATCTTGCCTCGCAGGTTTCGTCTCGCCCACCGCTCGGTTTCATTGTGCACGCTTCGGTGAAAATCATATTGTTTGAGGGTGTGCGGTGGAAGATATTGTTTGGTATAGCGGCTGCTTGGTACATAGCTTCTGCGATAGGTGGCGCTATGTGCTTCTTTACTGAAATCAAATATTATTTTAAATTTTTATTGTAATTTATTTTCAAAGTTCTGCGAAAACCTGGAAATTACATTATTATATTTTCTTAACTTCTTTTCATAAGTTACCAAGTACTTATTCAAAACGAAGATTATTACTAGACTTACCTACCTATGAGTAGGTACACCTACCTACCTTATACCTAATTGAAAGGTTATAGAAGAACTGATAAGTTTTTTATTTTTTTATTTTTATTTATTCAACTCTTTAAATCTAGCATTACAGGAAATGGTCCTAATGCACTAGATTAAGCCTTAAATATTATCTAAATCTAATTAATATATTAAACTAAAAATTAAAAAAAAACTTATATTAAACCCCCACTATCGTAGCAGATAGTCCCCAATGCAACTCTTGTGAATTCACTCAGAGCACAACAAAACAGGTCAGTTTTCCCCGCTATGACGTTAAGGGTGCGAAGCGCGCGCGTCAGCGTCAGCTGGCCAAGTTAGTGGTTTTGCTTACAATTATCTTTAACTTGTGCTAGTTTTACTGTCAGTAGATTGCTATAGTATCGGCATGAAGCCACCAAGTGGGACTGTATGCATTCTTCTGCGGATTCTGAAAAACAGTAATTTTAAGGTCTATTGAGTAGTTCTTCAATCTGCTGACCGAAAATTATTACCTATTGAAGCAGAAAGATTAGGAATTTGGGGTGGGGTATCAGAATATCCTGGACTGAACATAGGTAATTACTAATTACTAGACTAGTACTAGAAGGTATGACTAGAGATCCGTCCCGGCTTTGCACGGGTAGACAACTATCCACAGATTTTCACGATCAATAGTATTTTTGGTTATTGTAAATCTTTGAAGATAACACTACGTAGGTACAGTACCCGGCAGAAAATAATGTACATCGACGTTTAGTGGATTTGTAGAGCATTGTCTCTGTCGTTGAGACCGACAAAACGTCATATAGGTATGAGTGATAGAGACAATGCTCTACAAAGCCGAAATGTCATTCTAAATGCCGATGTACATTATTTTCTGCCGCGTAATGTTGCTATATTGCGGACCCTGGCTGAAGAAAGACCTGGCCTGGTAGAAGAATTACGTAGGTAGGTATATAGCATTGTAATCTATTTTAGATCTAAGTATTTGAGAAAAACATTTCCACACTAGGTAGCATTGTTTTAAAACTAATGTAACAGATTATGCAGCTCTATAAAGCTTTCAAGTAGCGAGATTTTCGCAGTTTCTGAGACTAGGACGAACCGTCAGACAAACTTGTTGTTGTGTTGTTGTTGTTGTCGTCAGACCTACCGTGACGGCTGTCGTTTGAAAGAATAGCGATGTTAGCGCTGCACTGTGGGCAGTTAAGTAAGGAAGTTCCAGCTGCTTGAATCGATCGACTTTTCATACTCTCTGAAAAACATAAACATTTTTTTCGGATTGGGTAGGTATGCTATTTTAGCTTAGGTGTTTTAGCATTTAAACTATCGTGAGTGATTTCCAATATAAATATAGAAGAATTCGACTTTATTCATGTATTAATTAAGTCGACGACTAGTTTCGAACGCATCAGGGGTCCTTTTTCATAGGGACTCAGCTCGCAAACGCGTCGGGTTCAAAACTAGTCGGGCTTACGTCGACTTAATAGCCTAAGTGAATAAAGTCGGATTCTTCTACATTTATAATGAGTATGGTATGCATAGGCCTTACTGATCGCTACAGCGTCATCGGAGTGGTGGTAAGTGCAAAGGTCCACCTGGGAGTTAGCCCTAGGACAGCTAAGGATAGATTTTAGGTAGGTATAGGACTTATTTACATACCTCGATCGATATCATGTGCTCGTGACAATCGGGCGTTGCAATGAGGACAAAGCAAAACGAGTTCTGTCACTGTTTGTATTGATCTGTTATTCACATTTTCTGTGAAGAAAAAAAAATAGTCAATAGATAGACAGGTAGGTACTATATGGGAGTTATAGTTATAGTTCATCATCTTATGGCCTAAGAGCCAGGCCTTCCTTATTTTATAAAAGCTGAGTGTTTTTGCGAATTGTCGTCAACACTAGGAGGAACGTTTGTTTGGATGTTAGTTTGAATCATGGTGGCTTTGGGAGATAACAGGTAAAAAAGATGTAAAAATCTTACGTCACAGTGTAGTCTAATTTTTATATTTTCTTCAGAATATAAATCACGTCATGCATTGCCAGACACTATAGTACGCTACAGTTCGAGATGTCAATCGGGGTATGAGGCGGGGGGATGCCCCACCCGCAGGTCACCCGCGATCGGGTTAGCCCAGGGGTTGTGCGGATCTGCGGGGCGTCCCCACCCCGATTGCCATCTCAACATGTTGCGTACTATACATTTACCTGTATCCAAATATCGTGCGCAATAGCAATACGCAGGCGCACAGAGCATGCACGACGACCTCTGAGACATAGCTTTACGTTGCGAACTAGAAGCTGCTATTGCATCTTCTAGTTGCTATTGCAAAACTTAGTAAGTATTTAGCTATGGAGAGGGCTATGTCAGGAGTTTCCTTGAGGGATAAGATCCGAAATGAGGAGAACCAAGGTCACTGACATAGCCCAAACTATTAGCAAGCTGAAGTGGCAGTGGGCAGGTCATGCCTGTCGTAGAGGCGATGGCTGTTGGAGCCGGAAAGTCCTTGAGTGGAGACCGCGTTTAAGCAAGCGTAGTGTGAGACGCCCTCCAGCACGATGGACCGACGATATAAAGAGGCTGGCGGGAAGTGGCTGGATGAGGAAGGCTGAGGACCGGGTGTGGTGGCGCTCTTTAGGGATGGCCTATGTCCAATAGTGGACGTCCACAGGCTGATGATGATGATGATGATGATGATGAACTATAATTTACGAGTACCTACTAGGATTATCATTATAATGTTCTTTTGACCAAATTTCGGCGGCCAATCTCAATCTTCAAAGCAGCCTTATATAAACTAAAACTATAGTTACCTAATAAGAAATCTAAAATAATTAATGCAGCAAGTGTGTGCTGCACCCAAACTGCAATTTTGCAGTTGTTGTGCAGTCCAAAATAAATCATCATCATGATCAATCAACCCATCGCCGGCTCACTACAGAGAACGGGTCTCCTCTCAGAGTGAGAAGGGGTTTGGCCATAGTCTACCACGCTGACCATGTGCGGATATAGACTTCACACACCTTTGAGAACATTATAGAGAACTCTCAGGCATGCAGGTTTCCTCACGATGTTTTTCATTAGCGTTAAAACAAGTGATATTTAATTACTTAAAACGCACATAACTCCGAAAAGTTAGATGTGCGTACCCGGGATCGAACCCCCGACCTCCGATTAGAAGGAGGACGTCCTAACTACCTACGCTACTAACGTACTAACTACGCTATTACGGTTTTTTTTAGATAAAATATACAGACCGTATGTAAGTAGGCCTTGAAACTACAAAACCCAAAATGAGAATAACCTATTTTTTTGGAAATAGGTTGAGTGGACCCGCTGTCTAGTGTCATAGTTTCGGATCCCATTTTCCCAGTTTTACTACTTTTTGGTACAGTTGTTTCGGATTCTTGTTTAACTGTTGTACTAGTTTTTGGCGTTGTTGACTCCGATCCCTCTTTCGCTATTAGCTTCGTTGTATCGTATAAAACCTTATAAACTGCAACATAATAAATCTAAATATATAAAAGGAAAAGGTGACTGACTGACTGATCTATCAACGCACAGCCCAAACTACTGGACGGATCGGGCTGAAATTTGGCATGCAGATAGTTATTATGACGTAGCCATCCGCTAAGAAAGGATTTTCGAAAAATCAACCCCTTTGCGGCACGCGCGACCCGCAGTCAAAACCGCGGCGCGTGCGCGAACGGACTCCCTTGAAAAAGGAGCCCGGATGGGTTCGAAACAAGTCGGGCTAACGTCGACTAGACACGTGAGTACAGCCGGGATGGATATTATTTATAATAGAAGATTAAATAAATTTAATTTTACACATCAATAATAATTAATACCCTTCGGCGACAAAACCTCTCCAACACTAGTCCTCGGGTGAGAACACGACGGACGTCGGTTAAAAGACAAGGCCTGACCGACGGGTCGGCTTGACATGCTTCCATGCTTTTTGGACGGGATTTCTAGAATAATTTCAAATAATGAAGATATTTTGATCCTTTGGCGCTGTGGTAAGCGCTGTTGTCTTATTAGTGGGAGGTCCCGGGTTCGATTCCCGGCAGAGATTTGGAATTTTATAATTTAGAGGCTTCAGCCGGGGCTATAGTTACCACCGTACCGGCAAAGCCGTGCAAGCGATTTAGCGTTCCGGCACGATACCGTGTAACTTACTAACCGGGCAACTTGAAAAGAGCAACCGCCGAGTTTCTTCCTTGTTCTTCTCGGTAGAAACGGCATTCCGAACCAGTGGTAAATTAAACTAGTTGACGATTCAAAAGCACTTGTAAAATTTTATTTGAATAAAAAACTATTCTATTCTATTCTATTGGGTTTTAACTCGATTGATGAATTACCCGAGTTTTCGAGTATTTCCGTCTGGACCACGGCGTCAGCGCGGAAGCTGTGGACAATGCACCTCGGACGGTCATACACGAATATGCAATCTGGAATTAAACAAGGTTTCTGTTAGAATTATAAAAAAAAGATAATTCTTAAATCAAGGGTTAAAGGAGGAAGGAGAAAAGGAGATAAATTGTAAAAAAAAAGATTCCGATGAATTGAGAACCTCCTTTTTTGAAGTCGGTTAATACCAACCAAATTGCTGCCGCATAAGCCGCTCGCATAGACCGCCAGAGGATTAAGTCTACCTACTAACCTACCTATATCATAATCGTAAAAACGGATTTTTTATTTAAAGAATATTAGCCATATTACCTAATGATGTAAGGTTTTGTTTTAAAGAATATTAGCCAAGTTGCTGACTAATATTCCCCTTTCCCCTCCAATCAAGCGTATAGCTTGTGCTAGGAGTAGGTACGACAATATTGCAACGGGTGGGATTTGAACCGGCGACCTTTCGGTTTTCAGTCCGCTCCTTTATCCATTGAGCTATCGAGGCTAAACGACATATTATTATAATATTGTTCACCAAATGAATCGTGATATGTCCCCTTTTCTACAATATATTCTACAATACCTGTAGGTTTCTTGACAGACATACAACAAAGTGATCCTGTAAGGGGTCTAAAAATTGTTAGAAAACAATACAAATCGTAGTAATATAATTTAATCTGTTCTACATGATCCATCTACCTATAAAAATCCCTTTATTACCCACTGATTACAGTAGGTATCTACATTTTTACTATTTACCTAACACTCATCTCCATGAGAATATCTTTATACTTCCATGAAAATGTAATAAAATCTAAATAAAAATGTGTAAAAAGGGACACACAAAAATTATTATAGAATCGAATGCAGTTTCTATTCATGTTTTGGCTGACTCAGTAAGATAGATGGCTCATATTTTTACTACTCGAGTCGTTTTCGCATAAAATATACCAAAACTTGACTAGAACTTTGCAGCGATTGAAAAATCTGTAGACAAGATGCAAGATTGATGGGTCTATGTGTCATTCTAGATAACAATAGAGGTATCTGAAAACACCCGAACAGCTATTTTTCTTCGAAAATATTCTGATAGATATATATTTTGTTCTTTGGGTTCTGTTCCAGAATGGTAAAATGGAACCTTCAGTAATTTTTATATGGACTTTTATGCGTAGTACTACTGATAATACTGACGATATTCCGATTCGGCTAAATTCTGACCATCTCCAATGAGACGGTCAGAATTTTGCCGAATTCTCCTTCGGAGTCTATTATACAACGAATCGGTCAAATGCGAGTCAGACTCACATAGGAAGGGTTCCGTACCATCGTAAAAAAATAACACTTTTTTTTTTTTAAATTTTCATGGCGTTGTTTAGTATAATTATGTTGTCATAGCAGCAATAGAAATACACATTCTGTGAAAATTTAGCTCTCTATCTAATAAGAGTTACAGCCCTAATCGGAGGTCGGGGGGTCGATCCCGGGCACGCACCTCTAACTTTTCGGAGTTATGTGCGTTTTAAGAAATTAAAGAAGTATCACTTGCTTTAACTGTGAAGGAAAACATCGTGAGGAAACCTGCATGCCTGAGAGTTCTCCATAATGTTCTCAAAGGTGTATGAAGTCAGCCAATCCGCACTTGGCCAGCGTGGTGGACTATGGCCAAAACCCTTCTCACTCTGAGAGGAGACCCGTGCTCTGTAGTGAGCCGGCGCGGCGAAGGTTGAGCATGATGATGATGAAAACTATTTTAACCTTTACTAGAATCTCCACATCTAGGCTGGTTTGGCAGAATATGTCGGGATGTTAGGACGGATGCCGATTGTGTTTTAGAAGTTGTCATAATATCAGAACCGGTTCCTGAAAATACAGTTCGATTTGACTTTTTTTTTAAAAGTACATTAGCCATGTTAAATGACTAATATTCCCCTTTCCCCTCCAACTAAGCGTAAAGCTTATGCTAGGAGTAGGTACGACAATTATTATAGTGCAACGGGCGGGGTTTGAACCGTCGACCTTTCGGTTTTCAATCCACTCCTTTACCCGTTGAGCTACTGAGGCTCAGTTCCTCGGTTTTCTGGACATCCTTGAACATCATATTATTTTTTAAAGTTATATCTAATAGATATTAAATCTGGACTCGGTGTCCATAGTTTACCTACTAATGTTTTTTTTGGTACAAATAAAAAAAATGCGAAAGTGTGTCTATCTGTCTTACCAGCCTATGTTTTCCATACTAACTTATGTTTGCGTCGGTATAGTACGGAAAACATAGTCGCGTTTATGTGGTTGGTTGGTCGCTCGAAATGAATAATTACTGCTACTGCCTTTTTGTCTTCGACTGTCTTTGACATTTTGTGTGGGATCACAGTGCGACAAGGCTCTTTTGGCCCTTGGATGACATTGACAGGGGGGCGCTGTTGGAGAACAAAGGCTTAGACTATTCAAACAAGAACAAAGGGGACACTTGATGGCAACGTTAGTTCCAATTTTCGCCACGCGCCAAAAGAGCCTTGTCGCACTGTACATACGTAACACAGAGAGCTCTAAATTAACTTCTCTCCGTGGATAATGTATAGACATTTTCGTACCTAACGTAATTTTATTGTCAATCACTATGTCACTATCACTTTGTTGATTGCTGAATGTATTCTTGTCTTGTTCACTATTTCCGTCCTTAGTGGGCAGCATCCTTGTGATGCTGAGCTGAGATGAACTTGGATGATAACCCAGCGTAGTTACTGCAGATTTACCAATATCATTGTTGTTTTTTTTTTAAAGAATATTACCTACCCATGATAAATGATTAATATTCCCCTTTCCTCTCCAACTAAGCGTCAGGCTTGTGCTAGAAGTAGGTACGACAATAGTGCAACGGGCGGGGTTTGAACCGTCGACCTTTCGGTTTTCAGTCTACTCCTTTACCGGTTGAGTTATTGAGGCTTTATTTTAATTAGATGAGTAATTTTACTTTTGCACAATTTAAGTTAAATGATTGCTAGGTTAGCAAAACATTTGATATTTTGAAGATAAAAAAAATAGCTAGCGGGAAAAACGGAAGCGCGGACCAAGTCGCGGGCATCAGCTAGTTGAAATGATGATAGGATAAAATGTATTATTACTCACCGCAAGCAACGGCTGGCTGGTGATTTATTACAACTTCTGACAGCTTTTTAATTTCGCCAATACTTTGCCTGTCCTTCGAGGTCGCAATGTCCAATGACACTCGGTCCTCGGTTACCATTGTCCCGCTGATGCTGGTTACAAATTGGACGTCTGGAAAAGAATTATGGGCGTTTATTACAACTTTGAGGTTCAGTGATATGCGCTGCTTTTTAAGTGGACGGTGCTGGGTTCAATAAAAAAATAACCAATGCATTTTGTCCGGTGGGAGGCTTTGGATGTGGCTAGCTACCACTCTACTGGCAAAGCCAAGCCGCCAAGTAATTTTGCGTTCCGCTGCGCGATTGCGGTAGAATGACAGCTACAATGACACGATCGCAATCACCTCTGATTGGTTGACGCTCGCTCACTATTGGCTACAATGCATTGTTGCAACAATAATAGCACAAATTCAGCCAACAATTGGGATTGTATTAATGATTGGTGCAGATTTTACGCCCTACTGGTAAGATGACGATCAGAACCCGATCAAGGGTACGTATAGATTTAAGAAGGCGTTCATTGTTAGTCTGTCTGTCCGCGTGTCACGGCTCTCTAGCTCGTAGACGAAATGAGTGAAAACCCTGAAGTTTGGTATTTGGTGTAAACCACGTTGACCCAAAATCGAATATGGAATTTGAATTTCAAGTAGGTACTTAAATTATTTTACAAGGAGCTCCCATTATATGAAAAGGAGCTGGAGATTTTTTTTCTTACCCTAGCTTGTGGCGTATTAGGCGTATTATTGTTTATGACTAGAGCTTATTGAGTAGAGTGCGCATATTTTATATTTTTATTTTTTTAATCTTAAAAATTAAGGAAAAGGGGGGGCCATCAAAGTTGTCAATCTTAGATCATTTTTGTGATGGGGCTATCTCAAAAACTAAACTAGTTAGAAATATGAAATTTCAGTATATTATTATGTACCATATTATACCGTATTTAAACAACAAATAAGTACTGAAAATAAAGATTTATAAAATAGTTAGTAAGCTGTGATCAAAACAAACGAACATTTTTTATCTATTAGTAAACTCTTTTACCTTTGTCAGTCTCCTTGGTGCACCCCTTCATCCATTTAGTGGCGTTCAAATTGCTTGATATAACAAAGTTTGGCTCAGCGTTGGAAGCTGCTTGCTTCGCTGCCTCGTTTCGAGTCGTTAGCTGCGAAACTGATTTCACTTCACTGTTTGTTTTACCTTGGAATGTTATTAATATAAAACATTATTTACTTATCAATAAAATTAGTGGTTAACAAAAAGTCATGAGTTTAAAATTTACAAATTCAGCCTGAAATCGAATCAGAAACCTGAGCCCAAAGCGCTTACTAGAAAGCAAGTAAATAGGTTGGAATTCTTAATTTTTAAGATTCTGTTTCTCCATAGAAAAAATGAACTGTTTATAGGATCATGTCATCATGTCGTGTCTGATAACACCCGTCAAGGGAATCAAAAGGGTAGGTACTTCCCGTTCACCTAGAACCATGAAATTTGATAGGTAGCACTGTGTTAAAGCTCCAGTAAAGGGAAAAATGCAAAAACCATTTTGTGATTACATCACAAAAAAAGTCAAAATTATTATTTGCTGTAGGTACGATGATACGGAACCGTTCGTGTGCGAGTCTGACTCGCACGTGACAGGTTTTTTAAGAAAAAATAAGAAAATAAGGTTTACTTGCAACATCATTGCGAACAGGTGCGAACGCTTGGGACCTCCTCTCCTTGGCGTCAATCGGTTTAGTACGGCATGCCGTGTTGGCGCAATGGCATGTTAGAATGTGTTCTGAAAGAAAAATAACGTCTACTTCCACGGTATGTGTACCTACTACGTAATAAAATAACAATCAATTTTAACAACGAGACGGCCAAGTGCATGAGGCCATGCGCTTGGAGAGGGTTTTTATTTTTTGAAAATTCCGTGGGACGCATTGATTGATAGGGCAGTGGTAAAGACAAATAAGTAAATACGTCAGTAAATCCGCAAACCTGTATCTTTAGGTTGTACTTGAACACTCGAGCGAAGAGGCTCGCCTATAGCGTAGCGCGATGTGAACACTGACGCAGATATTTTCTGTTCGAAGGCTGTATTCGTTTCTGTAACAGAAATTATTATGCATTTAAACCACGGACTTTTGCTAGCTGTTACCGCGCACTCGTCTACCCCAGCGTGTCCGAAATTTGAGACAGTGACTAGTAGCAAGCACCTATTTTATTTTCATCACTAGCTGATGCCCAGGACTTCGTACGCGGGGAAAGAGGTTTTTAAAAATCCCGTGGGAACTCTTCGATTTTCCGAGATAAAAAGTAGCATATGTCACTCTCCATCTTAATCTATACCCGTGTAAAAAATCACGTCAATCGTTTGAACCGTTGCGACGTGATTGAAGGACAAACCAACAAACCAACACTTTCGCATGTATAATAAGGGTACTGATTTAAGACATCATAATACCTAGTATATAATATAAAAGAAGAAAGACAGACGATTCTTTCTTACAATCCACAATTGCAAAGTCAATTTTTGTCAGGTCTATAATATCTCCTCAGGATGCTTCGGTGCCGGGGCGAAACGTCGCGTCGTCGAGTGTGTTTTGGGATTTGTGTGGTGGTGCGTGGTGGTGGTGCGTATTGCTTGCCTGGTGGCTGGTTTTTCCTGCATGTTTAGGAGTGGGAGGGCGGGCGGTGCATGTCGCATGCTATATGTTGCACCATACAGATTTGATTTGTTTCAGCGGATTATATCAAATTAAGCTTTTGGTTCATTGATTGGTTTGGTTCATGGATTTCCGCAAAGTAATGCCTGCTTCTATACAACAGTCCAAACTTATTTAGTTATTTTCATAATTGATAGAAAAGCTTACGGAATGTTGTTTACGAATTTTAGAAAAGACGGAAGGACTTTATTTACGACCAAGTATAATTTAATGTTATTTTCTTATTTGTTATGTCATTAAGCAAGCCCGGCGAGATTGTTTAGCAAAGTGGCTTAAGAGGAAAAAGTGCGAAAAAATGTACACAAAATTACGAAAAAATGCCAAAGAGACACTGAAAAATAATGCTGAGCTCCAGACAGACACAACGCGAGTCGGTAGGGAGCATCTGTCACTCCCTAGATAATTGTACGGTACTGTAGATTCCCAAATCCCAAGCACAGTTTAGTGCGACCTTACATAATATTATTATTTATTATCTTTGTTTCGGCTTTTGCAACGCTTTGTCAATTAACAACCGTGGTAAAATCTGGTGCCAGGAGGTCGTCAGGCTTATAACTTCTAAGAATCGAGTTGGACACGTTACCGTCGTCGCCATGTAGATACCTATCTGTCCAGACCTTTAGAAGCGCTACCTGCCGTGTAATCTTCATTTCCGAGACATTACGCAACTGTGTGTAGGAAGAAAATTCGGGAAATAAATAAAATTGAAATTTTATTTTTTAAAGAAAATTTCTAGATTAGCGGTAGGAGTTTTCGACCGGAAGTGGAAGTTTGATATTCGGTTGGATTGAATCCGGATGATATAAAACTGTCACAGCTCTATTGGCTCAAATAGGAACGTCTTATTTGATGTCCTTCCCCAGCTTGGGGCCTATTGGGGACTCAAAGAGCAATAAACAAAAAGGATAGGAGTTCTTTAAACGTAGTTTTAATCAAAATAGATATTAGATGGGTACATTATAATTAATAATAATAGTAATATCTTTATATCTTTGTAGTAGGTATCCTAAGCAAGTTCGTTGCAAAACTAATCTATTTTAAGTTTTATTTTATTAGTATAACCTAAGGCTAGCCTAATTCGATAGAGATTAAATTGGGAGGAATTAGTAACAATCTTCTTCTTAATTTACTTTATATGGCTTTGAGCACGTTTCATTGGATTTTGTCCTACCTTGTAAAAAGAGTCGTTATGGCAAACAAACCTGCGCACTGAAAGACAGGCTGCTGCGCTTGAGTCGCCGTTTCGGTGACCGAGTCGCTCAGCATGCGCACCGACATAAGCCGACTGCGCCCGATGCGAGCTACGTAACGGGAACTATCCCATGTTTCTGAAATTTATAATTTTTCATTGTATATTATTCAACGTGGACGAAATTTTTTTACCTCCTGGCAGTGGTCCGACCTCCAGCGAGAAAACGACTAACTGTCGGCGATTTTCTCTCTCAAGAAACGCACAATAAATGTACATTCCGTGTAAACTAAAGAGATGCATAATATCAAAAGTTGCTCTCTGACTGTTCACACTGCCGGCGACGACTCGATTTACTAGCTTTCAAAAATAAACTCGCTCAGCGATATTCGTTCAGCGATGCTCGCTCGCTTGAATACGTGTAAGTTCGGTATTCCAGCACCTTAGGACCCCCATGTCTATCAGTTCTTCGCACTATGAATGGTGATAAAAAAATAATGATAATAGAATACGCTGATCGTGATCACATAAATTTTTTTTTTATTTTGTATGTTATCTTTACGATGTCGTATTGCCGGCCTGCCCACCCGTTGTGCTTTTTTTTTTTTTTTTTTTTTTTTTTTTTTTTTGTTTATTTGAAAGTAATCAACAGCGTAAATACATAATTATTATTTAAATTTAAATCTAGGTATAACAGAAGGCCAAAAGAGATTACTTAAAATTATAATTAAACTATTTTAACAGAATAGAGTTAGAATAAATGTAGGTATATACAATAATAAAATAAAATTACAACAGTGTGTGTATGATTGTATGTGTGATGTTCTTTCAGCTTCGCAAATCGTTGGGCTATGTCGCTTACTCTGCTTCTTCTACGGTGCTCCTCATATCTTAATTCTTTTGCTTCTAACGCCTGATTAAAAACAAATGCCCCGACGACACAGCAAGGGCAGATGATTTCAAAAACAAAAGTACAAAACACAGAGTAACGATCTGTGTCTAAAGGAACACGGAGATAACTGTTCTAATTGTACCGCAAAATTTACTAACCGTTACTTGTCCTATATAGAGACTCGCTGCATTGAACGTGACAATCGTTTGTAGACTTATTTCGATTCTTGAATCGACTATCAAATGATACTCCGGTACCCACGGACTTGGAATCCAGCTGATCTACTTCTACATCAGTGTTTATGCAAACGGATGAACATTCTGGATGGATAACTAAAATAACGAGAAACTAGTAAGTATAAGTACCTATAATGAAATAAATCGAATGCCTTCAAGGCAAGAATGAATACGCATGTTCTAGGCAAGCGCGCTCTGACCTAGACCTCATCATTGCTGTTTCTTAGGCATGATTGCCGTCAAGCGCAAGCCTATTTCACAATTTAAAAAAAATATTTTTATAGGGTAGACCTAAAAAGTGATAGGTAGAGGTCTTCGATTGGTAGATTATATTTTACAGAATCAAAAAAATTGGCCGGTTTTCTTACCATATAGGTACCTACACCTACCTACAATATTTTATTTACTGAATATGACTCAAATGTATATTTTTAACCGACTTCAAAAAAAGGAGGAGGAGGTTCTCAATTCGTCGGAATCTTTTTTTTTTTTTTTTTTTTTTTTTTTTTATTTTTTTTGTATGTTCCCCGATTACTCAAAAACGCCTGGACCGATTTTGAAAATTCTTTTTTTGTTTGAAAGGGTATACTTCAAAGTTGGTCCCATTTCAATTTGGTGAAGATCTGATGAACATCTTCGAAGATAGATACTGGAACTCCTCAACGGATAAGAGTAAATTGCTCGCGATCAGTGTAATAGCTTAGTAAACAGTAGATTTTTAACCAGTCATAGCATAATTTCATGGGGCCACTAAAAATTGTGAAATAAAAAATTTTTACAAAAAAAATAAAAACCGACTTCGTTACATAAACACTAAAAATTGAAAAATAATTTAATTTATTACCGAATATATTATGTATACAAGAGTTAATATAGTTCCATAATAATATTTTTTGGGGTCGGTGCCAATGAGGTGCCATTGTGGAGTCCCATAAAAATATGAAGTCTAGACGATTCGCGCAGCTAAAGCTAATTGGCACCGGCACCAAAAAGTATTATTAGGGAACTATATTAACTCTTGTATACATAATATATTCGGTAATAAATTAAATTATTTTTCAATTTTTAGTGTTTATGTAACGAAGTCGGTTTTTATTTTTTTTGTAATATCATATACCTATAGTACGCGACAGGTCGAGATAGTAATTCGGGTATGAGGTGGGGCGACGCCCCTCACACCCACACGTCGTCGTCGCCGCGCTACCCAGCATCAGGTTAGCGCGGGGGCTGTGCGGGTGTGTGGGGCGCCCCCACCCCGATTGCCGTCTCGACCTGTCGCGTACATAGTGAAAAATGGAAAATATTAGTATTCTTAATCTAAAGCGACACGCAGGAATGAGAGAGAACGTTAGTTAAACCAATTTAGATAAGGGTGTACAATAAATCTTTTTAGTGTTCTCACTTTTTTTGGTTTATTAAGACTTTTTAAGAGGTTTAAGAAGATCTTTGCCACTATAAGACCGTAGTTAGAGAGTTAGTTATTGGTTAAGATAGTTGCAGACCTTACGTACCTGTACAAAAACTATTCTGTGAGTTATAGGAACCCCCATTATAAGACGCTCTATCGACCAAATTAGAAGTCGATACACCTGAAATAGATAATACACTATAAATACATTAAATACTTACATTGTTTTTGTTCAAACTCAATCTCGTATTATATTTTTTCAAATAGGTATCTACTACAAGTTTTTTTTTGAATTTTTTGCCGTATTCCTTCCGGCCGTAAGGCCGCGATTTCACCTGTTAGTTGTACTCATGTAAGTAACTTACGTAATTAATTGACTACACTAAGGTAAATTTAACAATTATAAGAGCAACATTAGTAAAGTCGTAAGTTAATCATGTAAGCTACTTTCATGAGTAAAATTTACAAATGTAACTGCGGTCTAATGGTAGGTGATGAGTGATAACATTTTTTAACAAATTAAAACTAAAGCTACTATGTTTGTTTTGTTTTTAAGCATATTCTGTATTTTTTATTCTTTATCATTGTTTTATAAGCAATAAAGATGTTTTAAATTAAATTAAATTAGATTTGAAGCTACAAGAGTTAATGTCTGGTCTGAGCTCAAAACAAAATCAGGCAGGTAGGTATTCTTGATAGGTACGAATGACTGTGGAAGAGATCAAAAATTACCAGCATCTGCAAACATTTTGAATTCAGCGCACGACGTTGATTTTGCACTGATAACTGAGGGAAACTCGTCGGTACCTGTTAATGGAAATTCTGTATTAATTAGTTTCACCGATGTCCAGTAATTTGAGTTACCGTGATTGCATTATAAAACTCTGTAGCGTAGAGGGAAAATTTATGTCTGAAACATCTCGGGTTTTTTAGTAGCCAATTTCCTTCTCATTCTGAGAGGAGACCCGTGCTCAGTACTAGTGATGTGCCGGATCATTAAAAATGTAGATCCGCGGATACGGATACGGATACGGATACGGATATCCGGAACATCACTACTCAGTACTGAGACTTAGTTGGGGATGATGATAGCAATATTGATATAAATTATTTTTTAACTAGCTGATGCCCGCGACATCGTCCGCGTGGAATTACGTTTTTTTAAAAATCCCGTGGGAACTCTTTGATTTTTGTCAGTCCCCAGGATGTGAGCTAACTCTATAAACCAAATTTCATCTAAACCGGTTAAACTGTTGGACCGTAAAAAGCAGACAGACAAACACACTCTTGCATTTATAATATAAGTATGGATATTAGTATGGATTTGTACCCTTTTTGTGAACATAGTGTGGCCTACTGAAATAAGAGTAGGTAAGTACTTACCCATTATTTTGATTTAGATTAAATTTAAATTAAATTAAATTAATTTATTCAACCAAGACAATGTTGCACATTAAAAAAATTTAAATCTAGTGCACAAAAAAGGTAGATACCTACA
The DNA here is from genome assembly GCF_902806685.2 of Maniola hyperantus. Lineage (NCBI taxonomy): Eukaryota > Metazoa > Arthropoda > Insecta > Lepidoptera > Nymphalidae > Maniola > Maniola hyperantus. The sequence continues at coordinate 13,238,076 of NC_048540.1, read as the reverse complement.
ATAAATTTAAACCCTGATGGATGCTTGTGATGACTTTTTAAAATGTCAAAATTACTGACCCAAGCATACTTCCTCAAGGTAGCTGCGGTAGAGTGATGGAGCGGTCGAACAGTCCGTGTCTTTGGTGGTCACCAAGTTAGTCGATAGAGCTACAAAAAATAAATAAAACAGTTTGTAATAAACTTTCATATTTTTAGGGTTCCGTACCTCAAAAGGAAAAACGGAACCCTTATAGAATCACTTTGTTGTTTGTCTGTCTCTCTGTTGATCTGTCAAGAAACCTACAGGGTACTTCCCGTTGACCTAGAATCATGAAATTTGGCAGGTCGGTAGGTCTTATAGCAGACACTAGGGGAAAAATCTGAAAACTGTAAACTTGTGGTTACATCACACAAAAAATTAAAATGTGGTCATGAACTAATAATTAGTATTTTCAATTTTCGAAGTAAGATAACTATATCAAATGGCGTATCATATGAAAGGGCTTCACCTGTGCATTCTAAAATAGCTTTTTATTTATTTTATACATCATGGTTTTTGAATTATCGTGCAAAATGTCGCAAAATACGACTGTAGTACGGAACCCTCAATGCGCGAGCCTGAATCGCACTTGGCCGGTTTTCTTTTAATTACGCGATAATACAGTATAGGTGATTACTAATTAATGATTCCATCATAGATAAAGACGATTCCGGCTACAGGTACCTACTCACTTCTGACTGTGCTGAGTCCCTGTGAAAAAGGACCCCGGATGGGTTCGTAACTAGTCGGGCTTACGTTGACTGAACACGAGTATAGCCAGAATCTAAACAAAATAACTCTAAATTGACAGGTTTAAAATGTAGTGTTATCTTTTTCTCAATATTTCTATTCTAGTGTGGTTCACTGCCGTACTCAGAGTCGCTTAATTGTTACTTAAGTTAAGTTAAAACGAGATAGAGCTATATCTCTTACATAAATCTGTCTCGTTTTAACTCAATCTTAAGTAACAATTAGCGACTCTGAGTACGGCAGTTATAGATATTTGTACATCCTTGTATGCATTGGAGTGAATGGACGAAACTAATTACACTTTAATTACATGGTACTAATACTTACCACATTTAATTTCAAATTACCCTACGTTTGATCCCTTGGGAACATATGACCAAATTTCATTTATTGGAAATAGCCCTTCTGGGAATACCTTTAACACTATTGAGTACCTAGTAATTATAATATGCCACATGGGTCCGCTTGACACTTCCTGATTTTGAAATTTTATACAAAGTAATAATTTTTTAGGGAACGTCTTTCACACCCCCTAACCCGGTGCGGGCCAGTGCGGGTGACGTGCGGGTGTGCGTCCCCCCGCCTCATACCGCGATTGCCATCTCAACCTGTCGCGGACTATAACTTCTTTGATAAATAATTTAAAACGAACAGTCAATTCGCGCCTTTTAATAATAATATGAAGACAAAAAAAATTCTAACTTTTAAATTCTTGATCCGAATGACGCTCGCAGTGCTGTAAGAAATCCGATAAAGTACGGATAACCGCGCTGTGTGCTGAAAGCGCTATTCGGTACAGTTCTGGACAGCTATTGTAATACCTACTGTCCAGAAATGAAATTCCATACTTACTTTTGTGGACAGTTGTAATACTGTCCGGTATACAGGCTAGATACAGGGTATGGAATGTACACATTTCATTCAATTTTTAAAAATTGGAATTTACACTCGCCCGAGAAAGCAGCAGCAAAAGCGCGCGAGCGTGGTGAAAGTTTTCACCACGTTTTTTATAAGGCATTTTTCAGCCTGTGCGACTTTACATAGTAAATAATTATGTGCCTTGCTTTACATATCTACCTAAATTCGCAATGCGATTTGCAGCGTTGTCAACGTGCGTTCGAAAAAGGCGTTGACTTTGTTAGGTACCTTTATGAGTCAATTCTTGTATTATTCCCTTGGATGTCATGACTGGTATCGAGCGTTGCGATTTGTTTAAAGGCGGGATCATCTCTGTTCCTGAAAATGTACTCCTCTATCACATACAGTCCACTCAGCTATGCTGACGTGTGACGTACGGACTAGTGCAAATTCATCCAAATAGACTCGAGGACCTGTTTTCTCTCGAAGATACATATCCAAACTTTCTTAATATTATAAATACGGAAGTGTGTCTGTCATCAACGAGTTCCGATAAAAAGTAGCATATTATGTCCTTCCCCGGCATGTAAGCTAACTCGGTACCAAATTTCATCAAAATTGGTTAAACTGTTGGGCCGTGAAAAGCTAGTACACAGACAGACAGGCACACTTTCGCATTTATAATATTAGTATGAAAGTATGGATTGAGTCTAGAATATTATTGAAATTGACAAGCGTTTTCTTGGTCGCGAATAGTCGCAGTTTAAAAACGCAACTGGAATACTTATAGTGATACAAGTACCTACAGTCGACGCATTTTAAGCTGAGTCGTCGAGTTATCTGTCTGTTTCGCTCGCACTTACCTACGATCTGTAAGGGCGACCGAAACAGACAGATAACTCGACGACTCAGTTTAAAATGCGTCGACTATAGTATAAGTATTACCGTCAACGGGAAAGTTTAACGGGAATAGTGAGAACTCCAACTTTACCTCTATCAACTCCATAGTAGAAATCTTCGTCAGTAGATTTCGTGATTGTAATAGACTCGTTGATTACAGGAGGCGCATATTTTATGTCAGTTGCTGCAAAAATATCAGTTTAGGTAAGTTTTATGGTAAACCTTATGAGTAAGTAAATGATTTAAATACTTCGTCAATGGTGCCCACGACTTCGTCCGTGCGGAATTATTTAACAAAAATCCCGTGGGAACGGATAATGTCGACGATGAGTCGTGTAGTGAAAATTGACCAGTTTTATCTTAAACGCGCTGATTGACATTATTATTGCTAATTTCATGAAATATAATAATTATTATTAACTAGCTGATGCCCGCGACTCCGTCCGCGTGGATTTAGGTTTTTGAAAATCCTGTGGGAACTCTTTGATTTTCCGGGATAAAAAGTAGTCCTATGTCCTTCCCCGGGATGCATGCTATCGCTGTACCAAATTTCGTCAAAATCGGTTGAACGGATGGGCCGTGAAAGGCTAGCAGACAGACAGCCAGACAGACACACTTTCGCATTTATAATATTAGTATGGATTGGCACGTGTTTAACACAAAAATCCAATTAATAATTAGCACCTGTCACTGAAGACATAATATCATATCATATTATAATTTCTATACCTAATACATATTATATAAAAGGAAGAGCTGACTAATTGACTGACTGATCTATCAACGCATAGCTCAAACTATTGGATGGATGGGGCAGATAGCTATTATGACGCATCCACTAAGAAAAGATTTTTGAAAATTTTATCACTGAAGTATTTGTGTAGTCCACGCGGACGAAGTCGCGGGCATAAGCTAGTTTCCAATAATTATTAGAACTCATAAAAAACTTACCTTTACTTGAACCTCTGCTGTCTCGTGCATTACAAGAGCTGTTGGGAGTGTTGGGTAATGGTGGCTTCGTTATCATTGGAGACATTTCAACGAACACCGTAGCTGAAAAAAGTGTAAAGCACTTTAAGGCGAAATGCGTCCCAAAAGCGGTATTGAGACACATTTCGGATGTTCAAACGGTTCAATCCAGGTCATGCACCTCTAACTTTTTGGAACTATGTGCTTTTTTATCAATTCAGTATCACTTGTTGTAACAGTAAAGGTAAAACTTCTAAACTCATGTAATGTCAGCTCTTTTCACACTGCGTCCAGTTTTTTGCAGGATCCCGTTTGATGGCGAATGTGTTTGTATGCTAGCGTTCACACGAGCATCCAGCATTCGGGATGCTCGCTAGCATATACAGTATACACACATTCGCTATCAAACGGGAGCCTGCAGAAAACGGGATCCTGCAAAAAACTGGACGCAGTGTGAAAGGGCTGTCACGTTAGTCAAATATACTTCCGACTTAATAAGCTACACTTCTAAAAGCTAATGCTAAGCCTATGGTGATACATTCTATTGGAACAACTTATTTTTTTTTAAAGTTCGTGTAGTGCTGAATGCTGGCCATTGTAAAAACTTTGTCTTTTTGCGCTAAGATCCATCTTTGACGTTTGAAAACAGCCAGCTTGGCCAGCCAAGTTTCCAATCAACGTCACGTTGCCATGAAAACCTTCGACAAGAACATTGGCCGAGTGCGTTGGCCAATGTGAACAAGGCTCTTTAGAGAATTAAATGACAAGTTAGAACTTACATGGATAGTAGAGGAACGGAAACATGGACGGCCCGATGTTGACATGTCTTATTGGCGACTTGGTACTTCTTGCTGAAGTTGACGAGGAACCTGAAAAGTAGAGCCGTTTAAATAATTAATACATATCAAAAATTGCGGAACCGGCAGGATTCCAACCTGCGTCTTCTGGGATCGCGCCCGACGCTCTGACCGCTAGGCCACGGTTCGCCTGCTGCCAGTAGGGATATCTATACTCGTGTGCTGCTAGTGACGTGCTGGGAATCGAATCCGGGGCCTACCACTGATGAGACCACAGCTCTCACCACTGCACACTGACAGGTCAGACTATTACCGATATTACCAGGACTGACCGAAGGCAAAGTAGAAATAGAAATAGATTTTGCAATTCAAATAAACTTTAACAAAATATGCCTTTGAATTGTCAAAAGATTCTTACCACTCACTGGTTCGGAATGCCTATCCTTAAGAAAAAAGAGCCAGCAAGCTACCTTGACGGTTGCTTTTTGAGAATAGTGACAGGAAAAAAAGTAAAGGACAAAGGAAAAGCTGACTGACTGACTAATCTATCAACGCACAAACTACTGAACGAAACGGGTTGAAATTTGGCATGCAGCTATATAGCTATTATGACGGAGACATCCGCTAAGAAAGAATTTTTGAAAATTCAATCCCAAAAGGGGTAACAGAGTTTGAAAATATGTATAGTGTACGCGGACACAGTCGCAGCATTAAGCTAGTTAAATTGATAAATATCCCAAAACAGTTTTACAATGGGGCCGATTCTCTTGTACACAATCTCTAAACTAAACTAAATTAACGGGTCTAAAATCTAAATCTAGTGCTATCCTTTTCCGCAAGCAACATTATGAGAGGGATAGCATTATAGCAATAGATTTAAACGTGTAATTTTAGTTTAGTTTAGAGTTTGTGTACAACGGAATTAGCCACAATGTTAAATACGAAATGCTTGAGTGTACCTACCGCGTAATTTAATTCTGAAGGGACCAACTCAGTTACGTGAAACACCGAACACGTGATATCAGTGAACGACGTGGTACACACAGATTAGATTTATAACTTTAGTCTAATTTAGTGTTTTTACACCCTGAGGGCGTTTGTGCACTCATCCGTGATTTTACGGATCCGTAAAAATACGAATAGAATGTATTTATTTATATAACGGCCACGGCCTTACGGAAAAAATAATTAACTAGCTGATGCCCGCAAAATAGTCCAAGTGGATTTATGGTATTTTATTTCATTTTTTTGGGTCAGTTAAATTTTCGTACTTGCCATTGTTACAGAACGACGCCCTCGCGTTGAGTTTTAGAGACGTGGTAATTTCGGCGGATTTTTGTTCTTCCGCTACTGCATCCGTGCCTAAAAACATAGAGGTGTCATACTCTAGAAGTACTGTGATGTTTCAAAAACGTTTTTGGAGTGGACAGCAATAGGGCCTGTGTGCTTTTTGTTATTCATTAAAGTAATATGGTACACATATAGGTATATATAATAGTATAATACACATATTTTACTCTTTCATGTTACTACTTTTTGACAATAATATTGTTATCTAAGTAGGTATATAGAACGAGAAACTGACTGACTGACATATCAAAATACAGCTCAAATCGCTCATCGCTGGGTCTTATTTAGAAACTTGAGGATTTGCACACGGTTTGTTCATAAAGTAGATCCCGCTAAGAAACGATTTTTAGAAATTCAACCCGAACGAAGTCGATGCGGGTCAGAACAGTCAGGTCTTTTTTGAGATACTAGCTTATGCCCGCGACTTCATCCACGTGGACTACGCAAATTTCAATCCTCCTATTTAACCCCTAGGGGTAGAATTTTCAAAAATCATTTCGAAGCGAATGTCTACGTTATAATAGCCATATGGATGCCAAATTTCAGCCCGATTCGTGCAGTAGTTTGAGCTGTGCGTTGATAGATCAGTCAGTCAGTCACCTTTTTCTTTTACATATTTAGAGATATGCGAGGTCTACACAACAATGGGGTCGACTCTATTGTACACAATCTCTAAACTAAACTAAATTAACAGGTTTAAATCTAGTGTTATCCTTTTCCGCAAGCAACATTATGAAAGGGATAGCAATAGGTTTAGAGATGCCATTTTAGTTTAGTTTAGAGATTGTATACAACTGAATTAGCCACAATGTCTCTATGGTCTATAGCTCAATGGCAAAAAGTGAAAGCGTGTCGCGGCCCTCTGAGAGGAAATAGCCCTACGATTTATGACGGAGAGTACTTATCCCTGTTTAATGTTTTACGGATGGATGAGCTTCAACTAGGTACTGATTTTAAGCTTTTTATGGCGCAATCTTTTAGGTATCTAGGCCTCGGCCTCAACGACAGCAGCAGTGGGCAGGGCAAGAGCGGTAGCGAGAGCAGGGCGATGACACAATACACATTCATTTTTTATAAGGTGCCGGTAAGATGGTGACTAGGTGCGGCTGAACCCTCAACCAAACCGAACCTGAGTCAATTTACAAATTATGAACTTCTAAATTTCCACTACAATGATAGAACCCGAACCTCCGCTTATAAGACCATATTGCTCTCTACCTGCGCCAAGGAGGTTGTCCAAACCTAACAATCTTTCAGTGTTTACTGCAAGCACTACTTCAAAATTGCCTACGGACTCTCAGGCCGTGAACCTAAGTGTAACATCAAAAGTTAGTACTTAACTAAGATAGATAGTTACTTCAAGTTTTAGTTCAATTACGCACTGGAGTGAAAGATCATAAATCAGCGGACACTTCTAGAGAAAACAAGTTTTGCTTTTGTTACTAATAGAGCATTAGATCGAGTATAATATTATATCCCTTGGAGAAGTCAAACTGCTTTGAAAGGTTCTGGCAATGGTGAACACTTAAGTAAAAGTAAGTTATTATTACTGTATACCTATCATCAGAGCTCAGATCACGTACTTTTCTTCACTTTTTTCCACACAATAATTTCACTTCAATATTATATTATGCAATAAGTACTCGTATACTTAGCCAAAGTTAGGACTGAGAGAAGCTGCTCTAAACTCTAAGGGTTATATTATGTGCTTCATGACTGTTTTCTATAACTTAAGTTATTTACCAACCTCTTTAGGTATACTTAGTTCAATTAAGTTATAACAAATGGTTTACTTCGGCGTCTCCTCTATAACCATTTCTACATTTAGGAAGAAAAGTCAACCGTAAAAACAAATTAGTCTGTAAATGATTACCTGTTTCACGATAGACGAGTATGGCAGTTTGCACATTCGCGGTGTCCCATATCAAAGACTTTTTCAAGTCATCCATACGTACTGAAAATAAAATAATTTATATTTGTGGCCTCAAACAACGCGTTATAGGCCCCGCAAATTGCTATTGCGCTGGAACCATGTCCATGTCCATGAACCATGTTAACATCGAAATGACATCATTTTGACGTTGACAGCCGAAATAAAAATAGACCATCAGCAAAAAACTTAGTACTGGTTGCTCAAAACTTCAGTCTAGTGCTGACGCGCGTGGCAGCAACGTGCATTAGCACTTTGCGGGACTTACTTTACAGCGACGACGACGTGCTACGGCAAGGTGTCTTATGCAACTCCTAGAAGTTGTAATACTAGTGGACAGTGGTGGTTGGTTGTTGCTTACGTTTTCTTAGCCCGTACGTAGACCTGGCCCAATGCGCCCATTGCTCAATGGTCCTTTTCCTCACACGACTCCATCCATACTTATTATTACGTCCGATCCAGATATGGCTCTTCAAGTTTTGATATGGTTGACGCACTACACGGAAAAATATATGCGTGGGATAAAAGTAACCTATGTTCGTCAGGCTCGGGCTGTACAAGAAGGCCCTACGTAAATAAGTTATTAACAAATGTAGAAAAATAACGGAGCGACATATTCCAAAAGGAATAAGCTCCCAAAATTATAAAAAAACCTATGCTCGTCTCCGCGCCACAAACTATCTCTATATCAAATTACGTCAAAATCGGTTAAGCGGATGGGCCGTGAAAATGACACATAGACATACACATACAGGCAGACTAGGTCGTGTCGTTCTGATTACACCCTGTTATTTTATTATTCTTATGTTCTTACTCTTCTTCCTGACAGGAGTTTTTCTATATCTCTGATAATTCTTGCACCTCCCTCTATAGCGCCATGGATATTCATCTATGTCCTTCGTCACGACTTCCTTCCTCGAACAGTAATTGTTGAAGTAATCATGATTACTAAATTGATCTGAAATATTTACTTTACATAAAATTGATTGGTTTCCTTGTAAATTTTACTGCACTGAATAAAGGTACATTATAAGAATACGTTCTATTTTCTACTCAATTAATTTCTTTCAAACAGCCCTTCTTTAAGTTCTTTACTAGTAATTTTTCTACCAGGTAAAATCACTTCGTCCATCGTTCAAGCAAAAACTAAATGCTGCTCGAGATGGCTTGTACAGTGTGTAGCCTATAGTGGAAGCTTATACAAAATGATTGTTCATATGCAGTTTTGCAGTACCATAATATGTAGCTACCTTTATAGTATCTTGTGGATAGCTGGTTACTTCCATGCAACTTTGTCATATATTTGCGTGTGCCTATAGTGAATAAAAATTAAATAAAAATTAGTACTTCATCTTACCTGGACATATAGTTCGATTCGTTTCATTTTTATCATCAATATTAGGTTCCCGCCACATCTTCTCTGTAAGGTAGGTCTTAGAGGATTCTACCAGATTATTATCCCGTGAACTTTGCGGCCGTGACCAGACCGTATCATTTGTAGAAGCACTGTTTTCGTCCACGTGATCAAGAGTCCACTGACTTAGTTTATCATCGTTATCTTGATCAGGTCCTGCGTTATTGCTTGATATTGCATAGGCAGCTATCATGAAAAAAGTTTGCACATACACTTGTTTATTATAATGTCCACAGGCAGGTACCAAAAGTGACCGAGCAGAGTTTTGCTAAATATTAAAAAGCTTTCTATTAAGTTTTCCTGTTATATAATATTGTATAGTTTTCTTTTAAAGACAATTCTTCTTTTAGGTGCAGTTGCATGATAGGTGGGTAAAGTTACGTTACGTTTTACAGTTAAACTGTCGTCAATAAAAGCAAAATGGGTTACACAACTCAGATTTGTTAACTTTGGACTATTTTACCTTCAACCTTTATGATGGAAGCATACAATTACTAGCTTCTGCAACCTACTTTGCTTTTTTCAAAGCTTAAAGCTAACCGTAACGTAGCTTTAATCGCTTATCATTCAACTAGAATTTAATTGCCAACATTGTTTCCACTGAAGACGACGAGATATGGATTTAAAATAATCTGAATAGTTGTACCTACGATTATTTCGCTTTAGTGGAAACGGACCTTTAAATGTTAAGATTCTTGTTTTGATTTTGTTATTTTTTTAGTTGTAAAACTATTTTACCTTCAGTTTCGAAATTGGTAGTTCTTTGTAAAACCTCTGATGGATATTCGACATACGAAGGGACGGGAATTTTATTTGTTTCTGGTTTCCTAGATGGGTTTGGTGCTGACGGATATTTCAGAGGCTTGTGGGTATCTTGAAATAAGAAAAAAAGTTAAAAACTTTTGTACAATATACGATCGTTGTAAATCAATTTAATTGTATTTTAAGTTAATTTTGCTAGAGACTAATTTTTGGGCACTGAAAATGTGTATGGCGTCATTTGAAATGCCCTGTTTTTTATTTGATGGCAACTTGTGATTCAGGAGAATGCCCTAGAAATAACGATGACGGAAGCGGATGCCTTAGTTATGATAACCCAAAAGTGTATTAAAGTTGAAGTGGTTAATGTGCGGGACACATAGTTCTAAGAAGCTATAGAGATTCGCATTCCAAGATCCTGCAATAGCGAACTGACACCAGAAAAGACAACATGAAACGAGTCGCAGGGATCCGCTAGATTCAAGCAGTGGAAGGCCCTACAAAGATCTATGTCCAGCATTAGTCGTCTATCGTTAGTTGACAACGACAACGCATCGGTTAGGTTCACAGTAAATTGCAACATCATCATCATCATGATCAGCCCATTGCCAGCTCACTATTGAGCTCTCAAAATGAGAACTGCCACTCTGGCCCAGTGCAGATTGAGAGATATAGTAAGTTCCATGTTGCAGTTTAAAAAAGCATTACCTATTGTTGAAATTGCCAACGGTATGAAATCGGTGTGCACTTTCGGGATAGTAAAGGTCGTCGATGCCCTCATAGAATTTGTGTCTGCTTTGCTTATTATTACAGTGGCTTGTTTCTCTAAAATATTATCTGTAATACAAAATAAAAATTACTTAGAACTAGCGCTCATCACGGTAAATTTCCGTGCGTTTGTTTCCGCAAAATCTGTGAACTGTAGAACTACATAGAAGTGCACGTATTAAGTCCGATTAAGACTTTGATAGATTAAAATTCAAATTTGCGGATTTTAAAATGCACCGCAACTCACCGCACCTTGGTGTGAGCTACCTCTTAAACTTAAATAATGAGAACCTCCAAAACCAATTATTATTAACATTCAACCGCAAAAGTATCGTCTCAATTAGTGCAATGTGTGCGTCGATTTTTGATGTGCTCAAAAAAATATTACACTTCTGGAATTCTACATTAGTATACTTAGATAGCTAATACATACTATTGACAGAACTGTCTTCGTTGAATTTAGTAGTGCATCCGCTTTCTATACGTACAGCTGTATTTACAGTTGCATTGGATTCAGTAGAACCTTGTGGATTATTCATATATTCACTAATAGCTTCCAAGTACCAATCTGAAAGTACGAAATCATCGTCATAATCATCATCATCAACCGATAAACTGCTGGACATAGGTCTCTTGTAGGGACTTCCACACACACCGCGGTCTTTCGCCGCCTGAATCCAGTGGTTCCCTGCGACTCGTCTGATGTCGTCCGTCCACCTAGAGGGGGGGTCTTCCAACGATGCGTCTTCCGGTGCGAGGTCGCCATTTCAGCACCTTGGGACCCCAACGTCTATCGGTTGTACGAACTATGTGCCCTGCCCATTGTCACTTCAGCTTCGCAACCCGTTGAGCAATGTTGGTTACTCTAGTTCTCCTAGGGATCTCCACATTTCTTATTTGATCACGTAGAGAAACTCCAAGCATAGCTCTCTCCATCGCCCGCTGAGTGACTGAGCTTTCTTATGAGGCCCATAGTTAGCGACTAGTACGAAATATGTTATATTATTATGTTACTATTTATGTGAAATATCCAAGATTTTTAATTTCATACCTGTGAAACTGTCATTGCGTATGTCCTGTCTGTAAATATGCCCCAATTTTGGAATAGGTCTAGCTGATGTTATTAGTACAGAATTTTGTGGCGCAGGACAGAAATCTATAATTTTCAATGAAAATGTTATTATTGTTTTTTAATGAAAATTAAATTTATTCAAATTGACTCTTAAAAACCGCTTATCTAAAGAATAAATGTATACAATATCTAATTAAAGATACCCTTAAGTTACGTTACGAGCTAAAATAGAAGCCATGAGAATTATTATATTTGTTGAGGGTTCAAATTTGGAAGAATACCATGCAGTAAAAGGAATTGCGAGAGAACCCTCGACAAGCTCAGATGAGCAAGTAGTCTTGTAAGGGTATGTAAAACTTAAACAATTCATTTTCTAGCTATTCCTATACTTAAGTTTTATTTTTCGTAAACTCTTTAATACGTTTTATTTTTTACCTTGATCAACATTTAAAAGTTGCACTCTTTGTACATTATTTCTTGGTGCTATAAGTAGTTTTGGTCCTTTAGGTATATTTTTATTTATTGTTCGTTTATTAGGGCATCTTGTAGGTAATTCTTTTGCAGATTTTCGTCGAGGTATTTGACTTGGTTTAGGCTTCTCTTCCCCTCCTACAAAAAGTTCAAGCTTACCGAATAATCGAGAATGTTGACATAAAATATAGTTATTAAGAACATTACATAAATTACCTAAGCTACCAGTTCTTGATTTTACGGTTGAATATAATTGTTGGCTTGTCCCGGCTGCATTACCTAAATAAACATAGTTTCAATTAAATAAAATATATTCATCCCTATAGTTAATAATATCATAAAAAATTCTGATTACCTGGTATACTACTAATATTTACTTTTCCATTATTCTTGGGGTTTCTAAAGGCTGAAATAGATCTTACATTCCGATGTAAACTGCTTGATACTGGTTTTTTCATCTGTTTATTTTCATGTTTTCCTTTATCTAGTCAACAGTTATATAAATTAGGAATCGTTACGCGTGCTTAACTTGGACGAATTAACCACGTCCAAGGTGTTCATTTAAAAGGGATTTGGCCAGGGACGCTACAGTTCAGTACACAAAACATGCAATAAACAGAAAGAAATCCAAAGGTCGTTGCTTGCTACGATACCTACGCAAATCGTATCGTATTGTTCGTTGCTGTATACGTGGGGGTGAGAATTTGCGGAAAGTGTGTGATAGGCATAATGGCAGTTATTATACTTTATAGTTTGAAAAAAGTAAGAAGTTCGTATGTAAGATAAGGATAAAGAAGGCTGAAGACCTGGTGTAGTTAGCATTCATTAAAGAAGGCTTATGCCCAACAGCGAATGTCAATGCTGACGATGATAATGACGGTGATAATAAATTTGCACTGTCTTACCATTGCTGTTTCTTTCTTTTAGTAGTTTTAGGTGCCCGAATGCTACTATACAATCTTTTGTAGCACCCAATAGTCGAAGATCAACTGGTGCATCCATTTTTATACTTCAGTCTAGGAAACCTTTCAAATAAGCCTATTTGTTGAATAGACGAGCAATTCTAAATTACTTTTAAAGGTAATTAAGAATTCTCATTAGGTATATACAAATTAATTTAAAAGCTGATTTTACGGTGTTGTTTTATTTATTTTTATATATTACAAAAAAATTTGAAGGACCGAACATTGTTGTTATTTTCTTTTACATCATGGTTGACAGCAATGGCAATTCATTTCTTGTCACTTAGTTTTCTATGTTTTCTTCTATAATGATTGTTCTTGAGGTTCTTTTTGCTGATCCATCAACATTTGATTTGCTAATATTGAAGCTTTGTGCTCAGCTTGTGCCTCTTCTAGTTTTTTCAATAGGTCTTCTTGAACACTTTCGACTATTTCTTTTAAATTTTTAGCTGAAACGTTCAAATAATTATAATAGCATATTGAACATCATTGAACATTAATTGATTTACTTTTATTGTTAAAAATGTATCTTTTTACGGCTCAACTACTGCTTGCAACCCGGAAAAGACACAAGGACTTGGTAAATGTTTAAAAAAAGGAAAAACAAAAAGAATATAAATAAAATCGTACAAAATGATCGTGGATAATATCACACCGAAAAGCTTCTATATAATATTATTACAGTTTGTTTCAACTAAATAAACCGTTCATCTTGTACCTGCGCAAGAGACCAATAAATCTATTTCGTAGTACTAAGTGAGCAGAGATAGTGATAGCGTCTATACAAGTGCGTATTTGTTGGTTCGGTCAATCTTTCCTTTCGTGAACTGTAAGTAAGACCGGTACAACCATACTCATACATTAATTCCCATGGGTAGGGGCTTGTAGGGGTATGTCTGCGTATGTTCACACATATCCCTACATCATATTCTATGTCAGTCAGCGGTCTTTTCACGCAAAATGAAATGTAAGTACATATTAAGATGTAAAATCGTGTTTACCTGTTTTCTGATTAAATTCTTCTGCTATCAACGATATCTTTCGCAAAGTACCAACGTGTTTGGCTATTTCACTTGCAACATCATGTTCTCCGCCAGTGTTCACAGCTACATCCTCTTTTACCACCTTTATCTTAATTTCAGGCTGTTTAAAAACTTCGCTGCTAACGAAAGGCATTTTTAGTATTCGAAAACCTCTAGTTTTTGTTAGTTTTTCAGTACTTATTGTATGCATTTCTTCATTTGATGGAAGAATTGTTTTAATGTTTTGAGTTGAAGGCGGGACTGATAAAGTATCATTTGGCAAAAGTTCAGGAGCATATGTTTGTAAAGTTTCAATTTTCATAGGAGAGTCTCGTTTCGATGGAGATTTTTTCGAAAATTTCACTGGCAGGGCATTAGTGATGCTTTCGATAATTGTTTCTGAAAGAAAAAAACACATTGGACAGCAATAAAAATAATAATAAGTATATAATACAACGATATATCAGTACATTTTGTCTATTACTTACAATTAACATTAAGTTTCAAAAACTTTACTCACCCACAATGCTATTTGGCGATTCTTCTTCCTGTCTCTTTTTTAGAGCAAGCTTTCTGGAAAGTTCAGCCAGGAACTTAGAACAAGTTGGTCCTGTTGTATAAATAAAATGATTTATTATTATGAACTATATTATTATGAACTACTAGCTGATGCCCGCGACTTCGTCCGCGTGGAATTAGGTTTTTAAAAATTTCGTGGGAACTCTTTTTGGCATTCCGAACCAGTGGTAAATTAAAACTACCTGGCTATTCATAAGCACTTGTAAAAAGTTTACATGAATAAAAAAACATTCTATTCTATTCTATTAGATTTTCCGGGATAAAAAGTAGCCTATGTGTTAATCCAGGGTATAATATATCTCCATTCCAAATTTCAGCCGTTTTTGCATAATTGAGTAACAAACATCCATACATCCAAACATCTAAACATCCAAACATCCAAACATCCAAACATCCAAACATTCACACTTTCACATTTTTATAATATTAGTACGAATTAGGATTGAAAAGTAGGTATATTATTTTTAATATACTCCATATTCATTTATACCTACACAAACAAAAGTCCTGACTCACTGACTATCTCATCAACGACCAGTTGGATCTAGACCCTTGGATCTAGAACGCTGAAATCATGCACATGAGGTTTCCTTAATAATGTACACAAGTAATAGTGCCGGATATTTCGAAATTCTCACGGGATAAAGAATAAAGGGAATTTTACATTTCCATCGAGTGAATCCGCGGACGGTTACTACTCGAACTAGGTTACTTTTACTTTAGGTTAACTTAACTCCAGTAAATTATTTAAGAAAAAGTGTTACCATCGCTTTGCCGTTTCTTCGTCGTTTTGGGTTTGGGTGCTGGTTTTTTGTTCTTAGTTTTACGATGAACCAGTCTGTCCATTACTGTAAAATGACAAAATATTTACGAAAATACTTTAGGGTCTGCGCATAGGTTAACTTAAACAAAGCATTATTTACTTTGGTATAGGTATGGTTGAATTTAGTATAATCAATATAACCGACGTGTATATTAAATTCCCAAATTGTTTTCTGAGTGTTTTTTTTTTTTTTTTAATTTAGTATAATGAAAATTAAACACGGTGAGATTCAAAAGCTTTGAGTTGTTATCAAAAAACGCTAGGTTTTGGCTTCATCCTAATCTGCCGATGTGCGTTGTGTCTAAGAATTGCGTTTGCTTTTTATCAGCTGGTAATATTTAACTGTAATTTAATCAGTACCCTTATTATAAATGCGAAAGTGTGTTTGTTTGTTAGTTTGGTTGTTTGTTGGTTTATTGGTTTGTTGGTTTGTCCTTCAATCATGTCGCAACCAATTGACGTGATTTTTTACATGGGTATAGGTAAAGACCTAAAGAGTGACATTGGCTTTTTATCCCGGAAAATCAAAGAGTTCCCACGGGATTTTTAAAAAACTAATTCCACGCGGACGAAGTCGCGGGCATCAGCTAGTACGATATATTTTCTTGGTTGGTGGCTGGATTTTCCTGCATGTTTACCAGTAGGGGGACGGGCGGTGCATATTACATGCTGTACTTATGCTGTATGTTGCACCATACAATTTATTTGTCTGGTTCAGCAGATTAAAGTAAATTAAGCTATTAGGCTCCTTGTATAAATTTAATAAGTCTCAGAATTGCATCTTAGAAATGGTATGCAAACAAAACAGTCATGTAATTATAGCACGGTAAAATTCAACAAAGCATTGTCCTGAAACTACGGAAGTTGACAGTATTTTGTGATAAGTACCTTCGCTTTACGAGAAGCCCCGCAGCAACGGGACTTCCGAAGATGTACCAAAGCTAGCCAATATATTCTAAACTAGCGGCACGCTATGATGGCCGGTTTGACGTTTGTCCGCTCATGAAGTTCCGTATTAATTGATAACGACTTTGAAGGAAATAATTGTATTACTTTATTGACGATAGTGATGTGCAGAGATTCATAAATTTTATCGAATGTAGTTTTAGGTTTAGGACTCAAAATTTATTTATTAAATTGATTTCTTAAATGTATACAAGTGTAGAAAAATCAGTTTGCACCATTTAAGGGGTGAATGTACTTGTGAATATGAACAATTTTCACTATGTGGACAAACCTCTGAAATCGCAAAAAAATATCAATAAATTTTTAAAAATGGAATCTAATACGATCGTCACATAGGATCGCTGGCTAGCACAACTACTACCTCCGGCAAACTCGCGTCAATGCTCAATGCAAAACAAAGCAGTTTCGAATTGACGTTGCTTCGAAAAGTATAAACTGTCAGTGCAATGCGATTGTGATATAGTTTTGACCTGGCTTTGGATTTCAAATATTGATACTGCATTACTGTTGACCCTTGCTCGTTAATTTGGACTCTGTTCAAGCCCTTTGTTGTGGATTTCGTCGATATGACCGAACGTACGCAGAGAACTGTTCTAAATAGTCAGACACGTGAGTTCCTAATACGCCTTCGTAACTATTTCGATCGTGAAGCTCAAAATGGAGGGCCAATTTTACCTATAACGTCAGTGGTTGAACGCGTAGCTGATGCGCTTAATATTGGACAACGAACTGTTAGACGGATAACTAAAAAAAAATATGGCGAGACTGGCACAGAAGAAAATAAACTTCACACACCAAAAAAGAGAAAACGAGCAAAACCAGTCGTAGGCATCGATAGCTTTGATGCCGATGCTATCCGAAGACATGTTTACGGCTACTATTTACAGAAGGAGTATCCAACAAGAAAAAAGTTGGTGCATTCACTGAAGGAAGCTGGATTATTCTTCGGTGGGGAAAGTTCTTTAACGAAGATTTTGAAGACCATTGGATTTCGATACAAAAAATGTAACAAACGCAAAATATTGATGGAAAGATTTGATATAGCGATGGCAAGGTATACTTTTTTACGGCAAGTGAAAGAAATCAAAAATTGGCAAAATGTTGTGTTCTTGGATGAAACATGGCTTAATGCTAACCATACTGTAGGCCGTTCTTGGAACGATGACACAGCAGCATCTACTTCCAAAGTTCCTGTAGGAAAAGGATCGCGACTTATAATTTGTCACGCCGGAACCATCAACGGGTTTGTCGAAGGTTCTCTCATGGCTTTTGCGTCAAAAACCACTGGAGACTATCATGAAGACATGAATGGAGAAAAGTTTACTGAATGGTTTACCTCAATGTTGTGTAGCCTCCCTGAACCATCTATTATAATTATGGACAACGCCCCATACCACTCGATGCAAATTGACAAGCCACCTGCCCAATCCCAAAAGAAAGCTGATATCGTCGCATGGCTTCGTAAAAATGGCGTAGATGCAAACATGAATATGTTAAAAGCGGAATTAGTACGTCTTTTAAAAGAAAACAAACCAACCAAGATCCGATACGTCATTGACGAAATAGCATTAGAACATGGGCACAGAGTTATACGGTTACCGCCTTACCATTGTGAGTATAATGCGATTGAGTTGGTGTGGGCTCAAATTAAGGGATATGCTGCAAGACACAATACAGAACCCCCATTTACCACAAAAAAAATGCTAAAATTATTAGAAGAAGCTTGTGAACATGTGACTAAAGGAGACTGGGAAAAGGTTGTGAATAGAACTGTTAAATTAATAAGGGAAGATTATGAAAGAGATGTGAAAATAGATAATATTATAGAAAACGAACATATAATTATTAATGTATGTGATGATAGCAGTGACGACAGTGAAAATAGTAGTATGGACGAATCTGATTAATTATGGCCTTTTGTGGCACCTTTTTCGGTATCTTTTGTATTCATATGTTTCTTGTGTGCATATAAAGTATGTATATTCATTTTCGTTCAAATATTCAGTTCGTTCAAATAAATTAAATAAACATATACATTTTTGTTTTATTAAACCTATTTAATCAGGTACAAAAACAAAACTTAATTGTTTTTTGTTCGAGAATAAATTGACATTCCACATCACTATTGTAATGTGTCAAACCGGCCATCATAGCGTGCCGCTAGTGTACTTATTGTTTTGTAAACACTCAAATAATTTTAGTAACAAACAAAGCAAACAATTTATCGCTTATTGTCACAATCACAGATATGTCACAATAATATACTGACCAACTGATTACTGAACAGAATGGATGACATGCTATTGATGTTGCCATAGAGATCCCCAATTTTCCCAATTTTTCCGTATTTTCTATAGTAAAACCATAGACGTATTCTACTGTCTCTGGCAAGGAGCGTAAAGTGTTCGGGTTTATTTGAGATTTTTAGTCAATATTTTTTTTAATAAAAATAATATTACAATAAACATAAAGCTAGCCTTACCTATCTAATTACCATATAAATCATGCCCGCGTGGACTGGTGCCAAGAATACTGGCTGCATTTCTGCACTGGACAGCCAGGCTGATCCGCTGATACAATACCTTGTTTTTATAAAAATGCCATGGTCCTAATGCACTTATGCTGCGCTGCGAGGAGCAGCACGTCAAATATACTAGCTTACGCTCGCGACTTCGTCCGATACATCAAACCGCTATTTCACCCGCAGGGGTTGAATTTTCAAAAATCCTATCTTAGTGTATGTGTACGTCATAAGAGCTATCTGCATGCCCCGGATCCGTCTAGTAGTTTGAGCTGTGCGTAAATAGATCAGTCAGTCAGTCAGTCACCTTTTCCTTTTATATAATTATTTAGATATACGAGTTTGTATGGAGCAAAGCGCACTAGAGCGACGCTGCGCGACACATCGCGGCAAATATAATTTGAGTTTGTATGGACCAAGACACTGCCGCGTCGCGCAGTGCAAGTGTAAGTGCGTTTGAACCTTTAGAAAACTATTTTCAAGACACCCTGTAATTCTTCTTCCTCACTTCTTCAACGAATCCTTCAAGGTACCCGCACATTATATAGAGCCTCAATAGCTCAACCGGTAAAGGAGTGGACTGAAAACCGAAAGGTCGACGGTTCAAACCCGCCCGTTGCACTATTGTCGTACCAACTCCTAGCACAAGCTTGACGCTTAGTTGGAGAGGTAAAGGGAATATTAGTCATTTAACATGGCTAATATTCTTTTAAAAAAAAACATTGGACTAAACACTTATGAAATTGACCTAGTATGGCGATAGAGTTGATATTTTTTTTAAATAAAAGGCAATCTGCAACTATTTATTTATTTTCCAGAATATACAATTTTCTTCGTTTGTTTTTATTTTCTCTGTGAAGATTGTCACCATCTGTAAAGAAATAAAATCTATATATCTAAGTGTAGTCCGTACAAAATGACTTCTCGCGAGCCATTTTTAATTCTATGGGTCAATTGTTAAAAGCGCGGTTCATCTCTTGAGCTAGCGCGCACCACAGCAAATATCCGTACGTTTTTTCCTCTCTAAATCTGTGAACTATAGAACTTCATAGAAGCGCGCGCACTGTGGAATTCCGCACCGGATTTTGATAGATTTAAATTCATATATACGGATTTTAAAACGCACCGCAACTCACCTGATATGACATTTGACATTATATATCTTTTACGGATTATAATATACCTACTGATTGATAATAAAACAAAATAATAAAAAAACACACCACGAATCGGTTTCTTGTTTGGCAGTCACTCAGGAGGTAGGACAGATTTCTAAAAAAATGAAAAACAAAATTTTAGTTCGAAACAAAAAATTAAAAGAAGTCCTCAACTAACTAATACTGGCTTCCCACGGTGCGTGATTCTGCGGACGGCTGACTACCAACCACGAACAGCCACGCAACGCGCACAAGGTTCAGATGACAATGACAACGTGTCCGCGCTACCACGGACGAAAATGAGAACCTACTCCACAGATATGTCCAGATTTGCAACTAGCGTGGCCCCCTCAGTCCCTCTGGCTCAAGCAGATTTTCTTACTTGTGAAATATCATTCCTTCTACACTTCACGTTGTTTGTAAAATACTCACGTACAAATACATTTTGACAAACAAAAAAAGTGGCCACTTTGCTAAGGACAAAGCATAATCATTTTGTCACGTTCTAACAAGAGCTTAAATGCATTTAGCTATCTCGCTCTAACAGTAAGTGTCACAATAGGGCTACTTCTAACAGTCCTTATTCTGAGACCTACTCCAAATTTTAACTATGTGTGTCAACTGTCATGTTAAAAGTACGATTTTAGCTCTCATTTTTAAGGTGAAGCCGACCCAAGACCGTACCTTTGACATGACAGTTGCCACAGAGTTAAAATGTCGAGTAAGTTCTCATTTTGTACGCATTATAGTCTTCTTATAACTATGTGCGTCGTCGGTGCGGGCTAGTCCGCGTCCGTCTGCAATATCACGCACCGTGGGAAGCCGGTTTAATACGAGTAGGTATATAGTTTATCATAATTAGACCAATTAAAAACAGCTTTTCAATGCGCTTAAAACATGAGTAAGAAATTACAGTTATAGTTTTGGACGGCTCTCGCGGTGTGGCTGAATTTCGAGTAGTTGTGTCAGGATTCAATTTCGGGTCTTGGTTGTGTTCGGATTGCTGCAGAGCCAAAGCAAGTCCCGCTGCTGGTTTCGCTTGGCCACCTTTCGCTGAAATACATAAGCATCACACAGAATTTATCATAGGTAAACCTGTGATATCCTAGTGGTTAATAAGACATCCAACTCCTAATCGGAGGTAGGCGGTTTAACTTTTCAGAGTAAGGTACAGTACGCGGCCGAAAGTAATGTACATCGACCTTTAGAATGATATTTCGGCTTTGGAGAGCGTTGTCTCTGTCACTCATACCTATGTGACGTTTTGTCGGTCTTAACGACAGAGACTCTACAAATCTGCTATCTCCTTCTAAATTTGAATTTCATTTTGAATCAATGCTTGAGTTTTTGAAATTTAAACATTGCTAATTCACTCATCTGCCGTTATACTTAGTAGATTTTTAAACCTGCTACGTCATGGAAACTTCCGCCTGCATCATAAAACTCTTCTTTACCAGCAGCCTCAGTAGTAGGCAGCGACGCAGAGGAGGATGTGTTTGAACCAGCTTTATTCCCAGCAACAGGGTGGCCACGTCGCTTCTTCTTCTTGGCTTTGGATACTGGAGTCACTCTCTCTGTTGCTGGTTCCCTCTTTATGTCATGGAGATCTAGCACGAATGGCTGGTTGCCTTGGAATAAGCCAGATTTGGAGGATGAAGAAGATTCAGTGACGTCTGATAGGTCAAGAGCGTCGTTTTCTGTAATATTTATAACCTAAGATTATTATTTACTTGCGACCCGCCCCGGTTTTGCACGGGGTGCAATGTAGATACTAATGTTGTCACTGTGGTTATTTTGTTATATTTCAAAACAATAAGACAGCATTTTCGATGAAAGCTCTGTCAGCTTGATTTATTCCGAATTCTTGAACAATTATCGTCATATTTCAACAAATTAGGATAAAACAATATGAAACTATACTTATAAACCTCCCTCTTGAATCACTCTATCTATTGGTGAAAACCGCATTAAAATCCGTTGCGCAGTTTAAAAGATCTACGCGTTCAAACCTACATACAGACAGCGGGAAGCGACTTTATTTTATACTATGTAAAGATGTATTTACTAGCTTTGCTCACGACTCTTTTTGAGAGGAGACACTTGCTCAGTGGTGAGCGGCGATGGGTTGACCATGATGATGTATAATTACAAGGGTATTGCTAGTATAGGTGTCATTATCATCGCCAGCCTTTGGAGGTCCACCGTCGGACATAGGCCTTCTCTAATTAGCACGACTATTTCGATCCTCAGCCTTCCTCATTTGGCAAATTCTCGGCACACGAGTTTCTCGGCACCCTCTTTATTATATTATGATCGTCTGTCTGTCGTGCCCCACCCTATAAGTCCCGCAAATTGCTAATGCGCGTGGCCGCCATTTTAGTGACATCAGCAAGTTTCGAGCTGATGGTATATTTTTACTTAAATATACGTCAAAATGACCTCATTTCGATGTTAATGAGACATGGTTCCAGCGCAATAGCAATTTGCGGGACTTATACGCTTACTTCTACCTAGTCTTGACTCTATGACTATTCGGCCCAACGGTTATCGCCCCTACTCATATTTTATGCCTACGAAATATTTTTACTTAGCCCATCCGTTATTAATATAATTTTATTATTACGCTCACCAAAGCTATCCTTATCCATCGTTGTTGGTTCTTGCCGAAATTGAGAGTGCCTTATCGGTAGCTGACGTTGATTGATGCGTAATTTTAATTTAGGCGGCCATTTTTATGCAAATTTTGATCAATTTACTTTTCTTATTGAAAGCACATTTTTGTGTTTGTTTTATTTCTGAATGGGTTTTGGATTGGAAAATAAAAATAAAATGTATTGCCCGTTCCAAGCCTGTTTCGACAAGATGAATTATTGATTTTTGAATTTGACAACTTTTTGTAAGTTCGAATCTTTGAATTAGCAAAGAGAATTTATTTTAACAGTTTTTTAATGCCTTGCTTTTTTATTTTTTTTATTTTGCTGGTTTAAGTAGGTATAGTAGGTATGCATGAAACATTGGTTTTAAAGCCCAATATTAAAATTAGTTTTAGATTTTAGAGCTATTGAATGACGATTATGCTATGTTCTTGGTGCAGTCGCCTGCATCCTGGGGCTTTATCAATGGGTGTTCCCGGGTTTTATTCTCGATAGGGAATTGGAGGCCAAAAATATGAGACGATCAGAGCTTGAAGATACGAGCTTCTAATGAAACTACAAAAGGGTTAAAGACAGAAAGGATTTCTATTCTACACGTTATAGGCATATAATATTTTTCGCAGTTTCGTTTTACGACGTGATCGGCAGTGACCTTGTAGTCTCTAGGGACTGCCCTTTGACCTTTCTTTTATATTATGTACGTTCACAGTATAAGTAACAGACAAATCCTTATAGGGTGATAAAATTCTATGTACCTACGGATAATAAAAATTACACTTCCAGGACTTAAAAGTGCCTAGTATTTACCTAAGCGATACTGCAATAATAATCTTTTATTAAATTACCTTTCACGCCTTCGCTCGTGTGGTTTTTATTAATTTGACACTTAATTAGCTCTTGAATTGATCTCACATGGTGGCGGTAAGATAAAAGCTGGCTAACTAGGAAGGGGTCCTACGTCAGGTTTAATTAAACCCATACCATACCATAGATCCTTTTTTCCACGCGCATGCAAACGGTGGAATCAACTCCCATCGGCGTTGTTCCCACTAGATTACAACATACAAATTACTGAAAGGCCGGCAACGCATCGGCTTTTCCTCTGGTGCTGCAATTGTTAGTGGGTGGCGGTAATCACTTAACATCAGGTGACCCAAATGCTCGTTTGCTTGCACCAGAACACTAAATCGCTTGGCGGTGAGTATTAAATGGTAAGATAGTAACTAGCCACAGAACTAAGACTCTCAGCAAGCTAGATCAGAAGTTATACATTCTCAAATTGCGCTTGCTGGGCATCAAACCCGGGACCTACCACAGCATACCACTCACAACTGCACCATGGTAGAAGATATTATAGGTCCGGCGACATTGCGTGGGTGTAGTAAGTTATTGAAAGACAAACGACGAACGTGGATAGAAAGTCCCTTAGGGATAAGTGCTATGAGTTTATCATCTTCCCTAACAATAGGCAGGAATTTTTCTGAGATTTACATGGGTCATGGATATATTATATATATATATTATGAGTAACGCTTACACGATGCGACCCTCGCGAGAAAAGTCTTTGTGCTTCGCCACACAAGGGACTTGTGGTCACTACCAATTTTGAACTTGATGGAAAAAGTAGGTAGGTATATTTTTAGCTGACTCTCCCTGGCTGTTTGGGTGGGATTTTTGAAATCATATTTTTGTATTAGGCATCCCCGTTATATCTACCTATCAATATACATCTACTAACTATATTATGATGCCCATGACTTTTCTGCGTGGACATAGATTTTTTTGAATTCCACGGGAACTCCAGGTAACTCTACCAAGTGGGGTATCATATAAAAGGGCTTTAATTGTATATTCTAAAACAGATTTATTTTTATTTTTATGCACAATAGTTTTTGATTTATACGTGATGTAATACGGAACCCTCGGTGAGCGAATCTGACTCGCACTTGGCCGGTTTTTTTTGTTAATCTAGATATGGCGGAATATTGTTTGAGATTAGTTCTGGATAAGTTATATATTTAGTCAACGTAGGTACAGCTCAAACCGTTGGGTCTAGAAAATTGAGATTTTGTATGTAAGTTCACCTTACAAAATACATACAAAATCTCAATTTACATATACCCAATTTACATTACCTATTTAGGTAAGTTCACCTTACAACGTAGGCCTTCACTAAGAAATAAGAATAAAAAATAAAAAAATCTACGTAGACGACAGAAAACGTACAGAAAATAGCTAGTTCACACATAGCTCTAACTGCTTCTAACAGTGAACGTAAACCTTTCATACTAAAAGCTATCCTGTATTATTTACGCTGGATGCGATGTCACCGTATCTTACGGAACAGTCCAGCAAATTTGAATAAACCGCAGCTGCAGAGCAAGTAGTAAGTAGTGTTGTTTGGATCCATTTGGAACGTAATTCCCGGATGGCTGACATTCTACAATTGTTAGGGAAAATATAGATGCCATGAGAATATTATTATTATTTTGGTACGGGCACAATTTTTTGTTCAGAAACTACATCTGCGTAAATAGAGTTTCGTTGTTGTCTGTCTGTCCGTCTGTCTGTCTGTCTGTCAAGAAACATACAGGGTACATGAAATAGGTAGGTAGGTCTTATAGCAGACATTAGGGGAAAAATCTGAAAACCGTGAATTTGTGGTTACATCACACAAAAAAATTAAATTGTGGTCATGAACTGATAATTAGTATTTTCAATTATCAAAGTAAGATAACCATACCAAGTGGGTTATCATAATGAAAGGGCTTCACCTGTGGATTCTAAAACAGGTTTTTATTATTTTTTATAAATCACGGGTTTTGATTTATCGTGCATAATGTCGAAAAAATACGACTGTACTACGGAACCCTCGGTGCGCGAGCCTGACTCGCACTTGGCCGATTTTTCTCTGGATATACGGAACCCTATAAAAGGTGCCGTAGAAGTTGAGCGATTGTCATTATTTTATCTCCCCCATTCAGCTTATAATGAGGTACAACGGCTCAAGAGTGGCGGAAGGAAGCAATTTGCAGATGTCAGCGGCTATCGAGGCCAAAATGATTTATTGAGCCTCTGAGCCCTGAAGTTGATCCCTTTAACCTCATGTTGTTTCTAGATAATACCTAATAATAGACGAATCGTGATCGTTCATACCATTTGCTGATTCTCCCGTGAATTCTCCATAATAAGACACTTTAAAATTGATTTGACCGAATATAAACCATGCATTTACTTTAACTTTAAAACCTAATTTTTACCCGCAACTTTGTCCGTTATAATTTTCCTGAAAATAAATTTTTAGTAGGTAGGTAAGCAATTAATTAATTTGTTTTATAAATTATATTTTTTCAGTAATAAATACTTTCGCATTAAAAATGGAGGGGTAATATACCTATTGTAATCATATCCATGTTGTAATAGATAAATCTATTAATATAAAAGGATAAGCTGACTGACTGATTGACTGACTGACTGATCTATCAATGTAAAGCTCAAACTAATGGACGAAATTTGGCATGCAGGTAGCTATTATGACGTGGGCATCCAAACTAAGGGCTAAGAAAGGATTTAAAAAAATAATTGCTATGGGGATAAGATAGAGGTGTGAAATTTGTGTATTTCCGAAATAGGGGTGCTATATTTTCCGGACCACGCGGACGAAGTCGCGAGCTTAAGCTAGTTGTTATACAAATCTGTTAAGCCATTTCAGCGTTAACGAGCATTTATATTACCTAATACTAGCACTATTAAAGCAGAATACGATCTGTTTAATTCTAAATCCTTTTAAATTCAGTATGATGCCAAAATATAGATATCGTAAAGTAAGAACATCCCCAATAAGCCCAGTGATTTGTTGGCAATTGATGCAAAATTCTAACGAGAATTTTGTGCTGAAAATGCTGAAGGAATATTGGTACAACTCTCTAAAAAAATGCTCCGAGCTTGCCAAATCCCTTTGATTGGTTGGCGTGAAATTTGCAAAGGATTTTAACTTTTTGATTTAATTTATTGTAGCTGCTGATCAGCATGAAAACTTGAAAATATTATAAAGATTTCAGAACAAATCGTAATTAAAAAAAAATTATGGTGATGTTATCCAAAGATAAAGTTTTCCTGTTTATACTAACGATTAACCTCATATTACATTAGTTTACTTAAAAACTTAAACTGTGGTATAGGTTAACTTTCAAGTGTAATTTCTGTAGAATTTTCATCATCATTATAAACCTTTAGAAGTCCACCGCTAGATAAGGGTCTCTTGTGAGGATTTTCACGCGCCACAGTCGTGCGCTACCTGAACCCAGCAACCCCCTGCAACTCGTTTGATTTCGTCTGACTACCTACTGTGGGCTCCCAATGCTGCGCTTTCCGGTGCGAGTTCACCATCTTGGGACTCCAACTATTGGTTTTTCGAATTGTGCCATGTACATTGCCACTTCAGCTTTGCAACCCGTTTAGCTATGTCAGTTACTCTGAGTCCGCATTTCTAATTTGATTATGTATAGAGAAACTCCTAGCATAGCTTTCTCCATGATCCGCTGAGTAACTTTGAGCTTACTTATGAGGCGCATAGTTAGCGATCATGTCCCGGATCTATATCATCACTGGCAACACGCACTGTTCGAAGACTAGTCTGAAAACGAGAAGACATCTCGAAGCTTCCCGACAGCTGTCTATTTGCTACGAAGAATTTACTACACATTTAACAAGGTTGCAAAATATAATAAGTGTGGATACTGGATAGCTGTTGTTTTTTATTATATTTCGGTTATTCATTTTTCGATAACGGTGCCAAACAATAAAAATAGTATGGCGCCTATCCTATGGTAGAGAGCTGAATAATTCAACACCTTCATCTAAAGGTTGAAACAAATAGAACGCGTAACTTCTTTTTCGTGGCAGAAGCTGCAGGTAATACAAGGAACCATAACAATTTATATAAGTTTCGGGAAAAGATCTTTGCATATTGGAAGTCTTGAGTAGGAAGTATTATCAGTAATCTTAATGATGTTTGTTTTTTATTTTGTCTCATATGTTTGTAAATGTTGTATTAACTTATAATTGGCGACTGCACTTAGTAAGTAATATTTTCAGAATTTAATTTTTTTTTTAAATGTATTAGTGTAAGTAGCCGTTAGTAAATTTAATAAATAAAATAAAATAAAACAAAATTATGTATGCATTTACGCTATGAAACAAGCATTGACGCCGCGCAGCTGCGGTCGCGCACTGTAGCTTAGAGTATTCCCTTATCGCATATGGGCACAATTTCAATGACAATTGGCATCACGAAAAATCAAATCTAACCTACGCAGTGAGCGATTTTGGATTTATCTATCTGTTTATTTACCAATATGTTATATCTGTGCCGCTGTGCAGTTGGTTCATCAGCCTATCTTTTGCTTCCCACATATTCTTATAAAAGCATACACGGTTATTTTTTCCTCCACTGTTGTGCATAACTCTTTTTCACCTGAAACCAACTGTAGGTACAGTAGCCGGCAAGAAATATTGTACATCGACCTTTAGAAAGATATTTCGACTTCGTAGAACGTTGTCACGGTAATATTGCTGTCTCTGTCAGTCATACCTATGTATGTGACGTTTTGTCGGTCTTAACAACAGAGACAACGCTCTACGATATTTTTTTTCTATTTCTATTTCTTGCCGGATACTGTAAGCGCCGCGCACGTCCAAAAGTTCCGCATGCTGCGCAGATACGTCGAGCCTCGATATGTATGGTTCAGGCTTACTCGTAAGCACCTACATTACTACATTATTATTCATACGCTACCTGGTAACTTTATTTGGGTATTTGCATTTTATTGAGTGTCGGGAAAAATATTTTCAATACGCCCCGGATGTTTGATCCTTCCCTATAGAGGATGTGTAAAGAACCAATCAATCGGAAACTTTTGGGCCGTTTCGTACGCAAGAATAATTTTATTTTATTCATTGGTGGGTATTACACTTACAAAAGAATTAATGTTGTAATAATAGGTGTATCTGGTAAAGGTAGATAGAGAGGGTACACCCGGTTTCTTTTGCGAAAGCGTGTATAATTATTTTTATTTTTGTTGTTTCATGAAAATCTATTCATAATGTTAGTGAAAGTATTTTCAGAACCAAATTGTTAGTTTTGGAGACTATGCCCTACATACAAACTCACAAACTAATTTATAAACAGCATCATCACTTACTACCAGGTGAGATCGCATTCAAGGGCTAGCTTGTAATCGAAAAAAAAATAGGCATATTATTTTCTACTGCAAAATATTTCTCAATCAATCTCTTCTGCGCAATAAACGTCAGCTGGAGCCTGAAAAAGGGGTTTTGGGTTGTAATTCGTTAATCAATGGGAAAATGCAAAAAGAATCTTGATAAATTACTGTTTTGTACCTATAGGGCGAGCTCGTTAATTACCTGAGTTTAAAAAAACCGACCAAGTGCGAGTCAGACTCACGCACTGAGGGTTCCGCTCTACAATCGTATTTTACCGACATTTTGCACGATAAATCAAAACTATTATGCCTAAAATAAATCTGTTTTAGAATGTACAGGTAAAGCCTTTTCATATGATACCCCACTTGGTATAGCAATCTTACTTTGAAAGTCGAAAATGGCAATATTTGTTCATGAACACGTTTTAATTTTTTTCTTGTGACATAACCATAAATTCACGGTTTTCAGATTTTTCCCCTAATATCTGCTATAAGACCTACCTGCCAAATTTCATGATTCTAGGTCAACGGGATGTACCCTGTAGCTTTCTTGCCAGACAGGCAGACAGACAACAAAGTGATCCTATAAGGGTTCCTTTTTCCTTTTGAGGTACGGAATCCTAAAAAATAGAGAAAGGTCATTGACAACGAGAAAATTATCTTTAAATCTACAAGGCCAATCTCTGGTTTTCAATTTAAGCCAATCGAAAAAAAACTACTTACACTAGACCCGGGCATTCAATCCTGTTCTAGATAAATGTATAGCGAGACTGTTCGCTTGTTCCTTTAAATTGATAAGGATTTCTAGAAATCTCTTTTTTATCCCTCGTTTTGCTTTCTTATTTTCAATGTTCAAGTTGAATTATTTATTGGGTAAGATAAATAGCTATTTTTATTGTGTATAAAACACAATAGAGAATATTATTATCTTGAGTATTCGAAAGTGTTTGAACATAAAAAATGATTTTAGTATTTTTTTATCCCCGACACAAAAAGAGGGGTATTTATGAGTTCACTGAAATGGACATAATAATGTATATCTACAAGTACGCTGGAAGAGG
This sequence comes from Maniola hyperantus, assembly GCF_902806685.2. NCBI lineage: Eukaryota > Metazoa > Arthropoda > Insecta > Lepidoptera > Nymphalidae > Maniola > Maniola hyperantus. Next base: position 13,208,048 of record NC_048540.1, on the reverse strand, counting down.
TGTGCCATACAAAATGACAGTTATTTTTTGGGAATTAAAATTGCCACGTTATGACTTGAAGCTTATGCTCGCGACTTCGCGTGAATTTTCAAAAATACTTTCTTAGCCGATGCCTGCATCATAATCTGCATGCCAAATTTCAGCTCGATCCGTCCAGTAGTTTGAGCTGTGCGTTAATAGATCAGTAAGTGACCTTTTCCTTTTTATGCAAGTATTTAGATTTTATGGTCGGCAGGGTACATAGTTCGAAAATCGATAGACGTTGGGGCACAATCTACTCATGTGGTTGGGGTCCCTAGGTGATAGAATGGCGACCTCGCACCGGAAAGCTCAGGGTTAGAACACCCCCCACATAGGTGGACAGACGCCATCAAACGTGTCGTAAGGAACCGCTGGAAGGCGGGCGCAAGACCGTGGCGTGTCTTTACAAGAGACTTATGTCCAGCTGTGGATGTTTATCGGTTGATAATAACGATGATGATGATGATGATTCTTATACTGATGGTGGGATTACTTGAGGGTGAATCTCATGAAAATATACTTAGAGACAAATATATAATTGAAACTGCATCTAACGCGATAGTGACAACAATTTCCAATTTCAATCTGTACCAATCTGTCTACAACCGATTCACTGAAGTGAGCTGTCCTCGCCTCGGGCGTTCAATTATTGTGTCTCTGTACTAGCTCAGCAGGGCTATTCTGTAAAGCATTTTTCGTAATTCGACTAGTGAATTCGCGATGAGTTTGATCATTTGTATTCTGTAAAACTCGATAGTACAGGTGGTGCCGCATTGACGAATGCGGCGGTGAGATAAACTACTTGGTCAGGATAAATGAGGCACAAGTGGTATTCTCTAACGCCATTTCTTGGTTCGATCGAGCTTCGATTGTCGAATTACGTCATCTCAAAGCTCGAATCCACTTGTCAAATATAAAGTTATGTGAGAGCTATCGAATTCGGAGTGAATTTTTGCTTTAGTGATTTTAATTGATTTTATATAAAACATTTAAGCTTTAATTTAAGTGATAAGTTGTTTTAAGTAAAATAATTAGTTTATCAGTTACATTTTGTTAGTCAGTATTGGTTAGTAGGTACCTATAGAATTATTACTACCATGGCTCGATTGTGTTCAATTTCTTATTCATCATCATCAACCAATAGACGTCCACTGCTCGACATAGGTCTCTTGTAGGGACTTCCACACGCCACGGTCTTGCGCCGCCTGGATCCAGCGGCTCCCTGCGACTCGTCTGATGTCGTCCGTCCACCTAGTGGAGGGTCTTCGACGAAAAAAGTCGACGTCAAGCGAATGAGATTCGTAATTCACTTACTATTATTTAATAATTACTCGAGACTTTGTTTTTAATTACCGACTCTCCGAAGAGTTAATAGAAGAACATTTATTGGAAGAAATAAAACATCAAGATTTGTTTACCAAATATTATTTTCGGTTTAAAGGAATATTTATTTTCTCAAAAATAATAATAATATTCACTTAACTAAAATTTTGTACATATTTTAATTTTAGTAGGTACTTACGCAGAAGTATGCATGTATTATATTATAATTCTATTTTCCTTTATTCTTATACCTAAACTATTTACCTAATTACAATATTACCTAACTTAACTAATATAAATTTAGTTATGGGGTATTGGGGTTGCCAGAAATCTCTCTGTCATTCTGGAGAATTGAGACCACCGTTGAGTTGGAGATGCCACTGTTTGGCGTCTTTGGCGACGGTTGGATGGCGCTAGAACAAAAATAACTTCTTAGTAGAATTTATAAAGTAAGTAATTTAGTAGAATTTATATTAATTTATTAAGTTAAAGTCAATCTATCCTTATTCAAATCTGTTGGTATATTTACAGACACAAACAATAATTTTATTATTGGGTAGGTACTCTAAATCTATCGCATTTTCTAGTTATCTTGTAAATTATAATTACTTGTCATCGGGGAAGGTGGCTGGTTCTGTGCTGGTGATCCCAACAGCCAACTTTGGGCATTAAGCGTGCGCCGTGAGGGATGAGCACCCGAGCCCGAGGGTGTTGTAGGCAAAGGCGGTGGTCCACTAACTCCAGCTGGTGGGGTGTGCGGTGGGGAAGGAGGTACAGGCAGAACACTCTGATTCTGAAAAAAGTAGGTATAATAATATTAGATATGTATATTTTATGTAAATTTGATAAGATATTATTAGTAACTAACTCAACTAAAAAAAAATCAATAGCAAATTAGCCTTACCCTAGCAGAAATGACTATATCTGATAGTGTGCTCGGAGTGCTTCTGTAACATTGATGGTCCTAAAACAAATTTAAATAATGTGAATAAAACAATAAAATGTAAATAAATGCATAATATAGTATTTCTATTTATTACTGACAGATGTTTGTTTAAAAATAAATTACTTTAAATACAATACTTGAGCTATTCTGTTATATAAATACATCTAACAAGTTTACCACAGGGAGCATTTTGAAAGAGATAATATAATGTTTAGACCCCAAATTTTAGTTGGGGTTTTTAAAGTTAGTAGATTATGTACAACAGAATTAGTTACCTACACTAAATACTTTTTTTAATGTCACACCATTGAGGCAAAGCATTAGGTGAGATGTTAATGCTAATAACCGGGACCAACAGCTTAAGTGTAACCAGGGTTTTTTAAACAATGTTTCACTTCTTTACATGTAAACCATTCACTTACTTCTGTTTGTGGCAGTGGAGCATCTATCTCCAAACTTTGGTCCACTGTTTTGAAGTTTTAACACAGCCTCCAAGGCTGTTTAGTTGGAGTTCCAGTGCCTCCCAAGATCTTCGGGCTGCGTCCCTTGCACTAGGTACTTTAGAGAAACCCTTTGCAAGGCGTGGGTTTCTCTCCAAGTACTCCAAAAGAGACTCAATTTGAGCCCGAGAAGGATGCGACGCTCTTTCCGTGATGCTGTATTACGAAATGTAATCTTGTTAGACACGAATTGTTAGATATGAACATAATTTGTAACTAAAGAGCAAAATTACAATACTTATTTCATTTTTTGGAAACTTTTTCCTCAACAAATCCTTTAAAATCCACAAAACAATAGTTACTTTTAATCCACAATTTCGAATTCGATCACTAATGTCACTTGGTTTGTAAACAAACTTAAAACTTTTTAATTCGCAGCCATCTTGCGACAAAGACCGGTAGGTGCTAAATGTAATTTCGGTATCTTATACGTTAAAAAATGAGATTTATTTTTTTATGTGTACATTTTTTTGTACCAAAACTATAAATCATACATTTTATTAGAAATGTGTACGTATTTTGATAAAAGACGGATTTAAAAATTTTACCGATTCGCTTTACCATAGAGGACACATCCCTAGTCGTTCGAGTTCGCATTCCGAACTCACTTCACTTCGCATGTGCGTAGCAGATGTTTACAGAATACCAAACCAAGGTGAAGTGAGTTTGCTTTCGAAGTCAGCTATCTCACTTGAGTGAGCCTCGATATCGAGATGTTATTTTAGTGAATAGCCCTGCTGTACCGAAATATAGTGACACTTGTAAAGAACTAGATGATGCTAGATGATGCCCGTGACTTCGACTGCGTGGATTCAGGTTTACAAAAAAATCACGTAGGAACTCTTTGATTTTTGATTTTACGGGATAAAAAGTAGCTTAAGTTACTCTACGTCCTTTCAACTATCTCTATGCCAACAATCAAGTCGATTAGTTTATCAAATTTCAAAAAGGGTTATCAAGTCAACCGGGGACCCGAGAGGTGGCTTTGACCTTGGTCAAAGAATTAGTTAAGCCATCCAAAGGGGTAATACTGCCAGCATCTTGGGTACAATGCCTCGCTGCGGTGGTCTCGATGTGGTTTTAGATTTAATTTAATTTATTTTAGTTTTAATTTAATATTGTTTTTTTAAAAAAAAAATATTTAGATATAAAAAAAAATTTTGTATACCTACCGTTGGCTTCCTATTAAATTAAAGAGAATTGAAATGAATAAATCCACTATGACTTTTTATTATACATTTATTTACTGAGCTTATTACAAAATACGCTAATTATCAGCTATTATAAAAGTAGGGTACATTCGATTACTTAAATAAATTAATTAATGCTATACTAAAAGGTCTTTGAAAATCGGATGGGACGACACAAAATAGACTCATAGATGAAAATTTGAGATTAACCTGGTCGACATTCCAGACCAAACTTTACTAAGTTACTAAATTATCTAAGTTCGCATGTGTTAAGGCCGTTTTACGCCAGAGCAACACAGTGCGATATAGAGGCATGCCACAGGGCAACATGCTATAATCATAGTTTAAAATTCTACAGCACAAACTTATCTCGGCATAATTTATATAATAATATTATAATAGACTTCCGTAGGCAGTATGCCGTTTTAGGACGCATGCCGTTTTAGGAGGCAGAACAAATGTTTCCATATTTTGTAGCATACCGTATTGTCGCATTTTGTATCAGTAACTTCAGGTGCGACCCACGGAAGTCTTCCTTCAAAGAGCCGTTAACTAAATTTGACTGTAAATATCATAAATTAAACAAAATGACTAGAGTTTGACTCCAAAACTTTTTGGCACCATTATTTTTATACCCTTATCTACATTTTTAGGGTTCCGTAGTATAACAAGGATGCTTCACAGTTTCATCCAGTCTGTCCAGTTGTTTATAACAAACGGACAGCCGTGCGTATGTTATAAACAACTATTTTAAAATTAAAAGGAACTATTAGAGCGGAAAGTTTGAAAACACATTTCTAGAAACATGTTACACACTACACAAACCGCGTGCCTACTAAATTAAAAATATAATATATACTTTTCAGTGTTTTTTGGTTTACTCCCTCAAATGGTACCCCACTGGGTAGGTAATATATACGGAACCCTATCATATGCGTGTTCCGACACACACTTGACAGTTATTATTTTCTAACAACGACGAATAAGAATACCTAACACTGGAAAAGTTTTCGTATAAACGGTTTTGATTTTATTATACATCTTACTCTAGAACTACCTATTAATAATAAAAAATCACAGATCTAAATAATGTTCACTGTGCAAACATATTTAATCAATTATTAAACAATTAGGTATATAACTTTAGTTATTACATTTTAATATAAGGAATGAACAATATGCCATTGAACTTGTAATAATTGTGAGTTTCACGAAAATGTTGCCAAATACTTTTAACTAGATATATACTTTTAATAAATACATATTCCCTGTATTTTTTTCGTTAGTTAATTATATTAAAACTCCTAAATTATGTATTATTTTACACTTAATAATTTATATTATTAGTAATTTATATAGCAAAGGTCAAAAAATAAGTATTTTAGTCTAACACGTTAGTATTAGGTACATGTAGGTATAATCTTTAAAATTAGTGAAACTATTAATCTCGTAAAATATTCAAAATTTTTCACAAAACCTTCTTACATGATAGATAGGTGCTTGCCTATTTTAATTTTGGTCACAGGTTACCCGTATTACTACAATAGAAATAAAAAAAAAACCTCTACAAACCCTAAAATTATTTCTGTACGACCGCGACGGCACGGAACCCGTGTGCGAGTCCGACTCGCACTTGACCGGTTTTTGACATTTTGTTGTATGAAAATTTTAAAATAATAATATTTTATGTTTGGTTTTTATGTTTGAGGGTATGTTTATTAAATTCTTAACTATGAACACATACATCGATAACATTGCTATATCTTAATAAAAATTACACAGAAATGGACAGATCTTATTAAAAAGGATGTAGGTACAGTAAGTAACATTCGTGTAATCTAAATTATTCAGATAATATATACATTTTTAAATATAGATGGTCCCGGCTGTACTTACGTGGTTAGTCGACGTCAGCCCGAATAGTTTCGAACCCATCCGGGGTACTAGTTCCCGTGAAAAAGGACCTCGGAAGGGGTCGAGCCGGTAGCATCTACAATATTTATAATGGAATTCACTCACGATAGTATAAATGCTAAAATATACATTTTTACATAATATTATCTTATAGTACCTACGCGGCAGAAAATAATGTACATCGACCTTTAGAAACAGATTTCTGCTTTGTAGAGCGTTGTCTCTGTCACTCATACCTATGTGACGTTTTGTAGGTCTCAACGACAGAGACAATGCTCTACAAAACCGCTACCTAATTCTTTCTAAAGGTCGATGAATAATATTTTCTGCCGCAGACTGTGCTTGTTTTTCGAGTGGTTTCAGTTGCTATTCTGTTGCCTATTGACGTTTTTGAAACCACTATAGTTATTAGATTTCTTATTAGATATAAATAAATTTTCAAAATCTGCTTCATCAGGAGTCTACCTCGAGCGCTTCTGAGCGCACCCCATACAAACGTTTGATTATCATTTAAATGAAGCAATGAAATTCAATAAAATTATAAAGATACGTTCTATTCTAGAAACAAATATTTATGTCTGTGGTTCACTAGATTTCCATTAAAATCAATAGTTACATGGACCAAAGATTTAGATACCAATTGTTGAGCCCGTTCAACTTAGCATGATACCAATATTACAAAAAATAAAGAAATACCTAAGTATCTTTTTATCTCACGTTTCTTAAATTAGGTCGGATGGTTTTATTCTACAGTCAAGTCACAAGCTTTATTTAACGACATCATAAAGTCATTGAAACGATTTTTAGATATCCTGAGGCAACTGATTTACGATTCAGAAGGAAGGATTCTGCTCACTCTGAGTTTATACGAAGCAATTATGAAGTTTGAATTTGCCACTCTTGACATCTTGACATAACTATAAATGCGAAAGTGTGTTTGTTTGTTGATTTGTCCTTCAATCACGTCGCAACGGAACAACGGATTGACGTGGTTTTTGCATGAGTATAGTTTAAGACCCTTGACATCACTACAAATGCGAAAGTGTGTTTGTTTGTTGTTTTTTCCTTCAATCACGTTGCAACGGAACAACGGATCGACGTGATTTTTGCATGGGTATAGTTTAAGACCTGGAGAGTGGCCTATGTCACTCTCCAGGTCTAAACTTTTATCACGGGAAATTAAAGAGTTCCCACGGGATTTTAAAAAACCAAAATCCACGCGTACGAAGTCTCGGGAGTCAGCTAGTACATAACTAACTGATACCCGGCGGTGCCCGGCGTGTGCTACTACGCTAAAAACCTCTAAAACCATCTTCGCATTATTGCCTTTCTATTAAAACCGTTTTGGTGCACATCGGTTGAATAGTTTACAATGGACACAGGTAGAAACATTTTTTGTGTTTTATAGTATTAGCAAGAAGATTACTTACAGCCGCACTCAGAGTCGCTTAATCGTTACTTAAGGCATTCCTTATCGATACTAATTAATGCCTTATAAGTAACGATTAAGCGACTCTTGAGTGCGGCAGTTAGTTCCTTGATACGTTTTGTTTACAGAAAAGTGTCAGCAGGTCTTCTGTGCGCGTCGGGGTGGCAGTTGTTGTTGGTCTGCAGCTGGTTCAGGTTCATGCGAACTTTACGCGAACTTCCGTTGTACTGGTGCAAGCGTTGCCTTTGGTTCTTGATGCTGCTGTCTTTCATCTGTTAATAAAATACACATATTAATGCTATAATTTGCTATCGACATCAACTTCGCCATCATGTTAATTTGGAGGCTGTGAAGCTTCTAGATAACATGGACATCAAAAGGAGGCTCAAAAGAACCAAGCCGTTCGAATTAGTGTTAAAAAGTACATAATAATTGCGTGTAATAGTGCTTGTGCTACTTTATTTTTTCTAGGTCACAAGAACATAGTGAACTGTAAGTACGTGTTAGAATAAACTAAGGATTGGACTGTAAATTAGATTTAGAAATTAATCATAAGCTAGAATAATATTACTCACTAGCCCATAGACTAGATGGTAGTAGCAATAAAGCTGCCATTTTATAATGGTGCTTTATGGTAGGAAAAAAAAAATTTGCTATATTAATTCTATATGCTATGGGATTTTATTTTATTCAGATACAATTTAGCCCTTGACTGCAATCTCACCGGGTGGTAAGTGACGATGCAGTCTAAGATGGAAGTGGGCTAACCTGGAAGGGGTATGGCAGTTTTTAATAAACTATGCCTTTTTGGTTTCTACACGGTATAAAACCGAAACACCAAATCGTTTGGCGGCACGGCTTTGCTGGTAGGGTGGTAACTAACCACGGGCGAAGCCTCCCACCAGAACCGAATTCGAAGAACCGATAAATGTTGGGGCCCCAAGGTGCTAGACTAGCGACCTCGCACCGGAAAGCGCAGCAGCAGACAGTCCGTAGTCAGAAATCGATTTCGGGGGATTCCGAATCCTACCATGAAAAAAAATATTGTTGGCAGATCCCCATTAGGTACACAGACAACTTCAAACAAGTCGCAGTCGTCAAGTAAGACCGGTGGAAGTCTTTACCAAAGACTTAAATATGTCTATTTGTTGACGACGACGATATTTATGCTTAAAAGTTATATGTGGTACTTCAGTTTAGATACAGAACGTCACAACTAAGGAGTTACAGTACACGGCAGAGAGTAATGTATATATCAACCTTTAGAAGGAGATCGCAGATTTGTAGAGCGTTGTCTCTGTCGTTGAGACTGACTAAACGTCCTACAGGTATGAGTGACAGAGACAACGCACTACAAAGCCGAAATGTCATTCTAAAGGCCGATGTACATTACTCTCTGCCGCGTACTGTGCAAGTTAGTTTTCAAGTTACACTGTGCGTAAATCGTAGATATCAAGTACCCTGTTTTCCATAAGTAATACCATTGAGATACGCAGTTTGGTACAGTACAAATAGAGCCTCTAGGCACTCTAGTACTAGAGGTACTAATAAACATGAAGTTTGGGGGTGAATCTCTATCCAATAATTGTTATGTCGTATTGTGAAGTTATCTCCGCTCTGTTTTCAGTCTATTCTATTGTTCTGTGAAGTTCCCTTAACTTTCGAGGTATTGTGCACTAAATTAACGTCCGTACGTCCGGGTAAGCCTTATATATAAAGTTGTCAGTTCAAGTATATCTGGCTTGACGCTTAGGGCCCTCCATTGTCAAGGACAAGAAAGGACCCTGTCTTGAACTTGAATGAGGGCCTTTGAGATGGTGAACTTTATTTCTACTAGCTCACTCGCCGCGACGTCTTTCGGGTGGGATTTTTAAAAATCTTTTCTAGAGAGAACCTGCAGCAAAATCTTAAGTATCTAGACCAAGCGTTAAGCTGTACGATATTTGCTGCTAAGGAGCTGTTTGCTATGAATATGTTAGTCAGTCAGTTTCTTCATTAAATTACTCCAAATAATGCCTGTGAATGTGTCCGCATGTATTTAGGTTATTTAAAAATCCCGTAGGAGTTCTTTAATTTTCTGGGATAAAAAGATAGCCTAAGTCCGTATCCGAGATATAAACTATCTCTGCACTAGGTAAATGTTGTCTAAATTGGTTAAGCGAACGGGCAGTGAGAAGATAATAAATAGATAAATTAATAATTAAGTAGACAAATATGTAAGTGGATAGACACATTTTCGCATTTATATCAGCATGAACATTTACTCGCGATTTCGTCTCCTTAGAATAATTAAGCCTCATTCGCATGATAGCTTTTCGACGTGCATTAAAAAACGCACTCATATTATGAACTACAATTTTTCTATTTTTCTTAAATTTTTCATTCCATCCCACGTGTTTTCCAATTGACTTAAGTTCGTTTTCAATATTCAATCTAGCTGTAATCTGTAGTTATGTTACTTAGCAACGTCGTTATTTGTCAAAAACACCATAATTTTTTTGTCAAAATATAACAACGTTGTTATTAGGGTTCCGTACCTCAAAAGGAAAAACGGAACCCTTATAGGATCACTTTGTTGTCTGTCTGTATGTCTGTCCGTCTGTCTGTCTGTCCGTCTGTCTGTCAAGAAACCTACAGGGTACTTCCCGTTGACCTAGAATCATGAAATTTGGCAGGTAGGTAGATCTTATAGCTGACATTTGGGGAAAAATCTGAAAACCGTGAATTTAGGGTTAGATCACACAAAAAAAATTAAATTGTGGTCATTTTTTTTTTTATATCTTATTAGAACTGCAGTGCCACTTACACTAACTAGATGATTAATAATAAATTTAAATACAAATAAAGGTACAAGAAAAAAGACAAAATACAAAACGATAAAAGATCAAAGGATTTTGAACTAATAATTAGTATTTTCAACTTTCGAAGTGATTGACTATATCAAGTGGGGTATCATAATATGAAAGGTCTTCTGCTGTACATTCTAAAACAGATTTTTATTTATTTTTATGCATCATAGTTTTTGAATTATCGTGCAAAATGTCGAAAAATTACGACTGTAGTACGGAACCCTCATTGCGCGAGCCTGACTCGCACTTGGCCGGTTTTTTTATTGATCACGGAAATTTCAGTTGAGTACATTTGAAATACACAGAATGCTAAGTAACTTATCTCCAGATAAATAATCGATAGGATAGATTCATTAATATCTATTGAAATCGGACGTTAGTTTGCTAAGTTAGCAAAGATATGAAATTTTCCACTATGTTATGGGATGTTTAATGCGTTTATAGATATTTTATAGAGCTGCGAGTATGCTCCAAATATAGACACCTCGATAAAAACCATTTGGGATTTGCGTTGAAGGATCAGTCAATCAGTTAGGGTGGCAGAAACCTTTTACAGGTATAAATATACACATTTATTTTCAGGTATACGTATGTATAATGTATATTGTGCCAGTTCTAACTTCCAATACTTACTTTATTACTTACAAACTTTACAATAAAATTTTTGTAATAATCTTTTAAAACGACTAAAGAGAGACTATGAAAAGCTAGAATTTGAAAAAACTAAGAACAATTCAAAAGGTACTTGGCAGGTTATTAAGAAAGTTGCAAATATTACTTCTACATCGTCTCCTCCAAATGAACTACTACAACTTCAAATTGATCCAAAAACTTCTCTCAATTCTGTAAACAGATATTTTGTAGATGTGGGAAATAGTTTAGCGACACAAATACTCTCAAAACCGAACTTTTCCCAAATTGACAACACGGATGATTACCTTTCCCCTGTTAACTCTTTTGGGATCTTACCAGTAGATCAAAAAGAAATAGAAACAATTATAATGAGTCTTAAATTAAATAGTGCAGTTGGATATGATGGTATTCCAACTAAGGTTTTAAAATTAAGTTGTTCTACCTTAGCTCCAATTATCACTAAAATTTGTAATATCTCTTGGTCAAAAGGTATCTTTCCGAACTGTTTCAAGAAGGCATTAGTTACACCAGTACATAAAAATGGCGATAGAAGCAGTGTCAACAATTATAGACCTATATCTATGCTTACAGCACTTTCAAAGATATTTGAGAAGGCCTTAAATAAAAGATTAATCAACTACTTAGAAAATCAAAATATCTTATCTCCAAATCAATATGGTTTCAGGAAAAATAAATCTACGGAAGATGCTGCTCTTGACCTTACTGAAAGCATTACTAGATCACTAGACCGGAGATTAAAATGCATTGGTGTATTTCTGGATTTGTCCAAAGCCTTTGACACTGTTTCTATCCCCATACTACTGGGAAAATTAGATAAAATAGGAATCAGGGGAATAGCACTGGACATTTTCAAAGACTACTTGACAAACCGTACGCAGCAAGTTAAGGTAAATGAATACCTTAGCGACGACATGCCACTTTCCTATGGTGTTCCTCAGGGAAGCATTTTGGGCCCTACGCTATTCCTTATCTACATAAACAATCTCTGTCGCCTGTCTATTCCGAACTGCAAAATTATAACTTATGCAGATGATACCGTTTTATTAATTACAGGCAATACGTGGGAAAAAGCATTCGAAAATGCCGAGATTGCCTTAAAAAAAGTATCAGTTTGGTTGGCGTCTAATTTGCTTAGCTTAAATATTAGTAAAACTAAATTCCTCACTTTTTCACCCTCAGCTACCTCTCAACCTTCCGCCGATAAATGCGTACTGAAAGCGCATACATGCAATTCTTTTGTTAAGAACTCATTTTGTTCATGCCCTGTTGTAGAATATGCTACTAATATAAAATATCTTGGGCTACTTATAGATAATACTTTGTCTTGGAAATTGCACATATCTAATTTGACATCAAAAATAAGGAAATTGATATATATATTTAAAAATCTTAGGTCGTCAGCAAATAAGTGTACTATCTTTATGGTATATTCTGCAATAGTAAAATCGCTACTCATGTATTGCATATCGGTCTGGGGAGGTAGCAATAAAACATTGCTGTTACAGCTAGAGAGAGCACAAAGAGCTATTTTAAAAGTTATGACAAACAGACCTTTTAGATTCCCAACAATAGATCTATATAGAGATTGCAAGGTTCTTACGGTTCGCCAGCTCTATTTACTACAAATTATAATACGTAAACATAATTCCCTAAATTTCGATACAAACCTAGAAAAGAGAAGAATGGATCTAATATTTAAAACGGGTAGACATAAAAGTAAACTTGCAGGGAGACAATACTATATCATTAGTAGTAGAATTTATAATGAAATTAATAAAGCCTTAAATATTTATCCCTTAAATAAAAACGAATGCAAAAAAAAAGTTAAAGAATGGTTGCTTACACGAACATATTCGGAGACTGAAAAGCTGTTGGAAATTTTAATATAATATATTATATCAAATATATATTACAATATATTATTAAAATGTACATTATTATTTACAAAATAAATATATAATACACACACCCACACCCACACCCACACCCACACCCACACCCACACACACACACACACACACACACACACACACACACACACACACACACACACACACACACACATACACTCACTAATAGTTATAGTTCTAATAATTATAGTAAACATGTTAAATTTTATAATATCTACCTTACATGCAGATTCCTTTTCTTTTGTATATAAAATGAGCCATCAATTTTAAGGAGAGTGCTGTCGCCTAAAACACAGGTGTATACCTAGCTTAGGGACAGTCGATTTTTCTGTATACCTACCTACTTAACAAATTGGTTTTGTTATTATGTATTTTATGTATTAGTTCTCGTAAGTAAGTATGTTTAAGTGTACCTATGTTTGATCAATAAATAAAAATATATATACATAAGTAAGTACCATACTACTTTGTATAAATGAATAAAATAGAGCTAAAAGGAGTGATTCAGACAATAACGAAAATCTAGTACTAGTAATACTGAGTAATCTCGATATAATGAAACGAAAACGGCCATGAATATAAAAATAGGTCCATAGTAAATATTCATTACGGTTTGTAATTTTGGGCCTTATCCTGGCATTCTACCAACCTTTTATGGCTTCGCGGGGAGGAGTAGGAGGAATTTTTTTGAATAAGAAATGTGTAAGTGACCTATGTCTACCGTCATTAACTGTCGTAATAAATATAAAAGATTGTCTTTAAAAAGTCTTGTATCCTTGTAACATGAGCGATATTGTGCGTTTTAATCAATTAAACAGGTACTAATTTTTAGGGTTCCGTACCTCAAAAGGAAAAACGGAACCCTTATAGGATCACTTTGTTGTCTGTCTGTCTGTCCGTCTGTCTGTCAAGAAACCTACAGGGCACTTCCCGGTGACCTAGAATCATGAAATTTGGTAGGTAGGTGATAGCTGGTATTAGGGGAAAAATCTGAAAACCGTGAATTTGTGGTTACATCACACAAAAAAACTTCAGCTTCGCAACCCATTGGGCTTTTTGTAGAATATTACGGCGAATCGTGAATATGACCAAAATGGAGTTACTGTCACATAAGTAGGTCTGATGAATCGTTGTGAGTTATAACCAAATTACTGTCACTTCCCACTGTGACCTTTTCCAAACTTTCGGAGCCAAATTTGCGACGAAAGTTTTTCCGGTACGTGGGTTCACAAAATTATTATGTCCTCGCATATTATGACTTTCTCATTCAATTATCATATTTTTAGGGTTCCGTACCTCAAAAGGAAAAAGGAACCCTTATAAAATTACTTCGTTGTCTGTCTAGATCTGTTTGTCTCTCTCTTCGCGGTGCGTCGGGCGCACACATTATACGTGTCTATTATTTGTACTTAAAGTCAATAAACCAGTGCCAAAAATTAAAATCTTTTCATGAACACATCAAACATTTTGGTCCTTCGAACCGGATATGAACCAGTGACTTATTGATTTATTGATCTATTTGGTGATACGAAATGTTGAGCGACGGCGGGGCCATCTATCAATAGAAATGAGACGATCATCATCGACATCCAATCCGAGTCCTTGAAAATACGTCCTTTTTTTACGGAAGTGCAGTGCGTTACTCAGTAGTGGGCTGACTATAGGTTGATGATAATGATGATGATTTTACCCTTATAGTAAGTTCGTGTCTGGTGCGCCGGTGCGATGACGTCAGCATCTCCGTGTGCGCTCGCGACTCGTTGCCTGCTAGGCTGTCTTCCGTCTTCATGCACCACAGCCATTTGTATGGCGGAATGTTCCTTATAGGCAAACAAATTACAGACATTTCAATATTTTTTATATTGAAAATGTTACAATAAAACTTAAAGCTAGCCTTTTCTAGTTAGTGCAAAGAATGGTGCCAGAAATACTGACTGCATTTCCACGCTAGAGAGCCAGGTTGCCTTGGGTCGTTGTTTCGCGGGCCAAAGCAGTGCGAAACAACGACCCTCCGAAGTCTGAAGAAAATATTCTACAGCCAGGCACAAAACATTGGATTGAACTCCATAATCCTCGAGTTACCTCCATAGATCGCCACTAGACTAGTGCGCGAAGCGATTGAACTTCGCAAACACCAGAATTTGAATCGTGAGGATGGTTTTAATCCAGTGGTAGAATTATGCAAACCAAGACAGCATCGTACGACATCGAAAGTTAATAGTGACGTTGTGAGTGTATTTTGCCGGACAGCTCCTGAAGTTCCAGCGAAAAGAACAATAATGCCCTTGACAGCTCGAACTTCATCTCTTGCAGCACCGCAGTCCCGTCCTGACCACGACCCGTGCAATTGGGTTGAAATATCGACAAATAAAAACGCTAAATTAATCGTTGTATGTACCCGTTATCTAAGTACATTAAAATATGAGTTACCAAAAATCTGTTTCAGCTTACAATTCTAATAAATCCGAAATATTTCCTAATTATAACGATATTTCAAGTAATAACTCGTTAATTCTTAACAAGTTAACGGTTAATCGTAAATCATTAACAGTGTACAAGCTGAAACTTCGCTGAGACTGGGAGGGAAACGGGGAAGTATTGTAATTAAGAGGCATCTAAGAAGATATACGGCTGTCCCACGCTGACGCGTAATTGGTTTAGTTATTAATGGCTGACGTGGTAAATCATGCTGCTTGTTTAGTTAACGATAACATAGTGCATACTATAGGCCAGTAAATAGAGCATTTAATCTCGCACTAATTTTAACCAATTTTAATTTTTTTTAGGTCAAGGGTCACTTACTAACTATAAAATCACAAAATGCTGACAGATCCAGGTGGAGCTTCGATCGCAATCTTGAAGGAAAGTTTTTGGCCGATATCTCGGAAACTATTCGCTTTAAGGCAAAGATTAAAAAATTATTAGTGTAGAAAATAAAATTTCAAATCTTTTGTTTCCTATAAACTTTTTTGTAAAACTTACCGTTTACGATTTATGGGCGATTTAATGAACCGGTTTTTATTGAATAATCCGATATTTTAAAAGTTATCGGCCAAAATAGAAAAACCGGTTCATAGTGCGAGATTGACCAAAAAAAACGGCTTTATTTACTGGCCTACTACTTGTACCTACATGATGGTATTGCACAAACTTTATAAATACTCTATTCGCGGAAAGAACTTACGAGATCTTTCTCTGTTACGTGATCCCATACAAATTATAAAGGGAAAAATCTCAGTGGGCACTACCTAGTACCTATACTTAACCAATCGCAAACAAAGCTAAGTTTTCTAATTTTTTTTTTTTTTTTTTTTAATTCATAAGTTAACTTTATTTATTTAAATACTTTATTATCAATGGTTAACAAATAAACTATTAATAAACTTAAATTAAAAAAAAAAATCAAATTGAATTTATTACCTACTTACTTACTTTAACTTATTGGCAACGGTTTTTCACAAAATATGAAAAATGATTCTTTGAAAACATTATAATTTTTTTTCTAAGATACTCAGAAAATTATGTAAAACACACTTACAGCCGTACTCAGAGTCGCTTAATCGTTACTTAAGTTTAGTTAAAACGAAACAGAGCTATATCTCCCACATAAATCTGTCTCGTTTTAACTCAATCTTAAGTAACGATTAGCGATTCTGAGTACGGCTGTTCGGTACCTACTTACATGATAATTCTGGTACGAGTACTTACCGTAGACTGATAAATATCCTGTTAGAGAAGATGAAGTATATGACAGGGTTTGCAGCGGAGTTCAAGGGCGCAAGGCTCTGTATGAGCGAGGCGATGGCTATGTTGACTTGCGTGTTCGGCACGTAGCCATACACTTGTAGTAGGTCGAAGATCATGTAGGGCGACCAGCACAGGACGAAAACTGTAACAAAGGTTGTGATATTGCTCAAGGAACACCAATCATCATAATATATAAAAGGAAAAGGTGACTGACTGACTGATCTATCAACGCGTAACTCAAACTGGCCGGATCGGGCTGAAATTTAGCATGCTGATAGCTGTTATGACGTAGGCATCCGCTAAGTAAGGATTTTTGAAAATTCAACCCGTAAGAGTTCCCGCGGGATTTTGAAAAACGTAAATCCACGCGGACGAAGTCGCGGGCATCAGCGATCTCCGACAGATCTCCTGAGGATGCTACGGTGTTGGAGTGAAACGTACGTTTTGTGTTTGATGGTGTGTATTGCTTACTTTTCATGCTTATTTAGTAGTGGGAGGAAGGGCGGTGCATATTGCATGCTGCTTGACTATTACAGATTGGTCTGTTTTGGCGTCTGTGGTTTTGGCGGATGTAGTTCCTTGTATGTCGTAGAATTATCTCAGTCGTATTTCACGACAATACTACTCTCTATTTACTCGTAAAATAAGCGTAAAAGCAATAATAGACTCCTTTCAGGCGCGCCACAATATAAAACAAGCCACAACAGCAAAAATGTCGCCAGACACAAATTAGTGTTAAGACGTGTAGTTCTACTACACGTTTTTTTTTAAATTATAGACTAGCGCTTGGCTGCAATCAGACCCGGTGGCAAGATATGATGCAGCTTAAGATAGAGCGCGCTTGACTAGAAGATGTCTATTCACTCTTGACTTGAAGATACACATATTATAATTGGAGGGAAAAACTGATGCTGGAAGGGTGTTCCAAACCTTAGCGGTTCGAATTAGAAATGAGGAAGCAAATCGTTTCGTACCTACCAGACCAGTTGCTGTGCTAAAAAGTGACACCTAAGTTCTGGTGTAATTTTTAGTTACACTAAGACTCAGGTATTATCTTACTATCTGATGCCCACGACTTAGTCTGCGTGGATTTAGGTTTTAAAAAATTCCGTGAGTACTCTTTGATTTTCCGGGATTAAAAGAAGCCTATATCACTCTCCATGTACATACCAAATAGTTATATATGTAGGTACTCCTCCTATACCCATGCAAAAAATCACGTCAATCCGTTGCTCCGTTGCGATGTGATTGAAGGACAAACTAACAAACAAACGCAGTTTCGCATTTATAATGTGAATAGTGATTACGAACGCAGCTGTTGTGTTCTCTGCGTTTGTATTGTGATGCGGTCCGTCTGAATCGACCCTAAGTTTAAATACCACGCGATGTGGTTATGAGTCGAGTCACGTATCAAATTGTGAATTTATAAGATTCCGAGAGGACTGCCCCACTATGTGGGGATGTTTGTACGTGAGAGACCTAGATTATTGTAAAATGTAAAATCGTATGAGATTTCCTTGGTTGTGTTTGCTCCGAATGGGCTTAGAATCTTTTATCGGTTTCAAGTTAAAAACTTCTTACGTGTTATCCGTGTTTGTTTCAACTAGGTACTCTTTCTTTAGGCTTTCTTTAGAGTTTATTGGAAGTGGGCTTTATTTTGACGACTTCCCTTGCTCATTGGTCTAGGTACATATTATTATTTAAAGACATTAAGTAAAATATCTTTGTACCTACATATTAGGTAGGTACCTAAGTGACAGTCAAACCTCCTATACGGTTTAAACAAGAAATTATTGTATATCGACCTTTAGAATGAGTTTTCGGCTTTGTGGAGCGTTGCCTTTGTCACTCATACCTATGTGATATTTTGTCAGAGACAAAGCACTACGAAATTCAATTTTCAATCTAAAGGTCGATGTACAATATTTTCTGCCTCGTACCAACCCACCGGTGACGCTGTAACGGCCAGTAGGGCCAGTATTACAAAATCCGAAAGGAAAATCTAATGTCAGGTGACATGTCGCCTACTGCTGCTTGTACTCGGCTACGGATTTGTACTTTAATGGTTTCTTTTTTACTACGGAATCCTTAAAACGACAGTAGGTACCTATATTTACTTTATAAAGTTTTTTTAAAAAAGAATATTAGCCATGTTAAATGACTAACTCCCCTTTCCTCTCCAACTAAGCGTCAAGCTTGTGCTAGGAGTAGGTACGACAATAGTGCAACGGGTGGGGTTTGAACCACGGAACAGAAAATTGAACCGTCAACCTTTCGGTTTTCAGTCCACTCCTTTACCCGTTGAGCTATTGAGGCTCAAAGATTCGACTAAAGCTCTTATGGGAGCCAAAAGGCAGCTAGGGGCGTGTTCATAAGGAAAATTAAATATTCGTTTATACAGAGTTTTCCACGGAAAATTAAAACCCCGAACTGCGGGAAAATCCTCGTAAAAGTAATATTATCGCCGCTTCAACGTTGCGCGGTATTTCGTGAAGAGGCAAGAACTATTTAAATGGAAAATTTAACCTAATGGACTGTTTAAATGTTCACTTTTTATGTTTTCAAAAAGTTTAGCAATTAGAAGGCACTGTACAAGTAATATTTTGTTTCTTTTCAGGAGAGTCGAAAAACTCTTTTTATTTAGGAAAACATTTAATTTGGCCGAAAAGTGCAGTGTTGGAAATGGTTGGAACTTGAAAGAAGAAGATCAATCACATCAACATCAAATGAGTCACAGGCATCGATGGTAGCAGCTGCTGGATTCAGGCGGCAAAAGACGGTGGCGTGTAGGTACACTGTGGAAACCCCTGCAAGAGACCTATGTCCAGCTGTGGTTGTCTATCTATACTTCTATACTAATATTATAAAGAGGTAAAGTTTGTTTGTAGGGGGTAATCTCTGGAACTACTGAACCGATTTTGTGATTTTGTTTGTGTGTGTTGTTTTGCAGTAGACAACTACATTATTGCAGGCTATATTTTATTTTCAAAAAATCAGAGATCTCTGTGAAAATTATAATATGCTACCCTTGCGAAGCTGGGGCGGGTCGCTAGTCGGTTTAAATTATGAGTAGGTACTATAAGTAGTACGAGTAATATTTATGGATTTTAAAATAGATATTCTAAAATCATCCGAAGTAAACGTTTTACGAACATTGACATACATAGAAAACCATTAAAATCCTTTCCTTGAATCTTGGAAAATATGTGAACAGACGTAGCGTTTTATCTAAATTTAAAGATTATATAAATAAATAATGTCTAAACATTTTATGTAAGAAGCTATTAGAGTGGCAGTTTTGTCCACTTAGAATATAATGGAAGGGATCATAAAAATGTTTTTATCGCCAACTTTAGCTATCATGTAGCATGTTTCTTTCAGAAAACTCTTTTAATGTAAATTTTTCAGCATTAATTTTTCAGGTCGTTACTCTATTGAGTATAATGCGTTATTTATGTAGTAGGTACAATACATCAATGTAGTCAAAATGATGTAGGTATTTATGTATGAAAGTGTTTAAAATGTATTTGCATACATTTTTATAGGAGGAATAATGCCATACGGTGATAATCATCACTATCATTATAATCAACTCATCGCCGGCTTACTACAGAGCACGGGATTCCTCTCAGAACAAGAAGGGTATTTGGCCATAGTCTACCACGCTGGCCAAGTGCGGATTGGCAGACTTCACACACATTTGAGAACATTATGGAGAACTCTAAAACATGCATATAGTAACAATATGTACTGCTAAAATTAAAAAATAATTGGCAGTTATTGGTGACTGCCGACAGAATTGATAACAAGTCGTCGGAGCCATACCTACTTACAATTCTATTAAAATTGAACCTTAGTAACTTGCTAAATTTAAGAGCCAATAAAATTAACATGTCGGTGACGCGAGTTTGAAATTTCTACTCATACCAAAAACGCCCGATACGTCTAAAGAAATTTTCATTTAAAAATAATATTTTTATAACACAAATAACATTTATAATACATAGTATTATGTACCTACCTATTACTTTGGGCTCTATGTCGATAATAATTTACTTCCGATTAAAAATTTCAAAACATAAGTATATTATAATGAAAAACAGAAATCATACAGTTTTATTATAAGTACCTACCTAGACTACCTACCTAACTAGGTACCTAGATTGAAAAGTATAATAAAACACATAATAATATACTTACATCGATACTTCAATGAACACATTGAGTTTGAATCAGTTTAATATCTCTGAGATAAAAGACGTTTACAAAAATAAAGTCAGTTCAATGAAGACAAAAAGTTTTAAAAGTTTTAAAATCGGTATCAGGGAGTCACATCTTCCGAGACGAACTTTTTAATCTTTGTCCTCGAGAAGTTTAATCAGTGATTATGAGGTCAGATGAGGATATTTATACGTAACTTAACTCAAAGTTTTATTGTAATTTGTAACACTAAGGAACGCCCGGCTTCGCACGGTGAAAATAGGAAAACCTGCTATAGTTTTGAACTTACATTAGGTACTTTTAATCTAAATATATAAAAGGAAAAGGTGACATGTAGACAGTGGTGTGCACAGGGTTTCAACCTAGGGTAAGCATTAGTTAGCTAACTACCTATTTAATTACAGGTCATCATGAAAAAATGAGCACATAGCCCTTTCAACTAGGTAAGCAGTGCTTTTATGCCTCTATGACCTGCACGCCACTGCATGTAGATAGCAATTATGACGTAGGTAGGCATCCGGTAAGAAAGGATTTTTGAAAATTCACCCTTAAGGGGATGAAATAGGGGCTTAAAAATTTGTGTAGTCCACGTGGACGAAGTCGCGAGCATAAGCTAGTTTACATTATAAAGGGAATCTCTGTGAAAAATTTTAGTTTTCTAGATCTAAAGGGCAGGGCGATGATGAGTCAGTCAGTGAGTCAAGATTTTATTTTTATTTTTATGTAAGTAAGTAGGTACCTATTTCGGTATAATAATCATTATCATCGTCAACAAATAGTTGTCTACAGCTGGACATAAGTCTCTTGTAGAGATTCCACATGTTATGGTCATACGTGAGTCGTCGCTTGAATTCAGCGCCTTCCTGCGACTTGATTGATGTCGTCTGTCACCACTAGTCTAGGGTGGGTCTTCCAGTTTCTCCGCGTGTCCCTCTGAGGGCACAGTGGACGAGGCGAAGGATGGGTCCCCGGGTCGGGAGGCGAACTTCGTTGGTGCGTGCGTTGAACGTGTGGTGGAGGGGACATCGCTAGGAGACGTGGGTCGTGGAGGATCGGCGGACGTCATTGGGTGGGTTGCGGTCGAATAATTCGGTGTGCCGCGGTGTTCCCGTGACCCAGTCGTCAAGCGCGACGCGTCGACGTGCAGGAGCGCCGTTAGGTTTTAGTGGGTATTCCAGTCGAATCCCACCCTTCCTCCACAGCTGATTTCCCAGGCATAAAAAAGAAGGGGTCTTCCAACGCTGCGCTATTCGGTGCAATATTGCTATTCCAACACCTTATGACTTTTTTTAAAAGTAACATGATGAATATACTTTTCTATAATATACCTACCTACTTACTATTATTTCGATAAATAATTTTGTAACCGAGTTCTTAGCATAAACGTATTATTTCTATGGTTCTTAGCGAGAATCTATAAAATGACGCTCAAATTAACATCCAGCAATGCGAAATCACGTTTTACGACAGCATCTAAATCTTTAGAGTAATAAGGTCATGCATGTATTTTAAAAAGTATAAAAATACGATCGCGTGTAAAACTATAGACGCGTAGTTGTGACCTAATAAAATGTTTACTACGCCAATAAAGTTTTCTGAGCTTGGATAATAATATGTTTTCGTGACTTTTTTTAAAATTGGCTTTAAAATCTGAAAACAGTTTATTGGTTAGTTACAGGATTCAAGTTCAAGGTTTGAGAGCTAGAAATGAACGCCTTAGGGGCGAGCCAGATACTGGCAGAGCCAAAACGAATCTTTATGCTCCGGCTACATTAACGGAGAACGCCGTTGATACACCGTAGGTGTAGCCATGACGTAACGCGATAATTTTACAGCGGCATTCACATTGCTGTTTGGCGTTAAACAGTTCTAACCCCAATTCAATTGACAATAGACGTTAACCGTTCAAGTGTGGCCACGCAGTTTAACACGTTGATTATTATCGGTGGAGTTATGACGTTGATTAAAGCGTTGTTGGGCATTGATGTTAACCTTAATGTGGCCTGAACTGACCATGAGAGCAACTCAAGCTTATCTTTATTTTCCACAAGCGACCCGCCCTGGCTTCGCACGGTTAGCTCAAGAGGAACTATTTCACTATAGGTATATTGTTTTCGTATAATTTTAACTATTTACGAAGCGCACGCCACGGAAGCTATCAAATGGGTCGATTGTTTCCCCCTTAATTTACAATTATTATCATACTGATAGCTTATTGTCGAAAAATGTCCATAGTTATAACCTTTTTAGATCCTCTTTCTATTGTTGACAATACTAAGTAGATATTTTAATCCTTATTTTTAATCCTTAATAACAATAAAAGATATGTAACCGTAAGTAAAGTGACACTCCGGCTTTACTAAATCAACGTATAACGCGTAAAATTTAACCCCTCACGCGCCATTTCAACTTTTTGTGCTAAATTTCATGTCTAAACTACGATTTTATTCCTTATCTGAAAGGTGAACCCGTACTTACTTTTAACATGACAGAGTATGACCCATAGAGTTAAAATGGCGCGTGACGAGTCGTTTTGTACGGACTATAAGTATTTACAAATACCTATCTCGATTGATGAATGCAGAAAATGTGCTTTATTTTCAGGAAGTGTGTAATTGCTCTAATTGAAAAACAAACGTGAAATATTGCGAATTTCCAATTTATTCCAATGATTAATTGAAAATTGTTTCCATTCCATTAAATTCTTGCAGAATGTACCGATATCGTTTTCGAGTTAATCAACCGAAATCAAAAAGTACTTAAAAGTATTCGAAATTGGATTGTATTGTAATGATTTTAATGAAATATTTAGAACGCTTTTAAACTGACTGAAAATAAAATGATTTACATAGGCCCGCTTGCGTCAAAGAGCGGGGTTAAATGACATAACACCGGGTTTAGTAACTTCGGGTTAAATGGTTAATGAAAATTAACACGGAGTCAGTTAACCCGGCACTTCGCTTTTAGAGGTTGGTAACATCTGTCACAAAATAATCCGGTCAAATATGAATGAGTGAAGTCTGTTCACGTCTCTTTTGCACTACAACGCTCCTGCCTATGACTGTCTCATGTGTTTTATTTTTGAAGACTTTCAAAGACATTTCATTTTGGTCGTTTAGTGAAATCAATTTCGTGTCACGAGCCTGTCAATATTTTGACATTAAACTTCACTAACCCACTTAACCATCCCACATAGTTTGGTTAAATGTTTAAAAAATTAACTTGAGGTTTACTTTTGATGGGGCAAGAAAAAATATTCATTTAACCCTTTGTTAGCAGTTAACTCCGAGTAAATTAAGTTAACTTAGGAACAGGCAAGTGGGCCTCAGTAATTAAAATATACTTAGTAGAAGTACGTACAAATTGGAATCCTAATTTTATAAAGTTTTAAATTGATTCAAGTTAAGATGTTTACTTCAATATTAATTACTCATTCGTTTTAGTTTTATTGCATACCTACTCTAAAGAGTAAAATGTCATACTAGTAGAAGCAATTTAGTGTCTGTTTGTCTGTCACTAAAGTTTCAATCGAAAACTCTAGCTGTAAAGCTGAGATTAAGTAAGGTTATAGAATCTACATAGTTCCTACAGCTACATAGGCGAGGACTTCAAACTTTTAAAAAAATGGCGGAAGAAGATGCGTGTCTCGTTTCCTAACACCAACAAAAACTACATTACTAAAAAAAACATTGATGTTCTAGATAAATCGTGATAGAAAGAGCTATTAGGGGTGGAGTTCGCCGACTTTTAAAACGGCTGATATAATCGGCTGTTTTAATGTTTTATTACTATTAAAAAATCATTAAAACAGCGTAAAAAATCATTAAAAACGTCCGTTTTAAAAGTCGGCGAACTCCGTTATAAGACAATTATTTTAATATTTAGATAATCGAGGTCTTTTCTGTGACATGATAAAATTTTAGGAAAGAACAGTTTACTTACCGAATACTATAACGAAAGTCATCTTGACCGTTTTAATCTTCGCCTTCGGTATTATTCCTCGGCTGCTCGCTCTGCGACTGTCCAAGTCATCGCTGCCTGCGAAAGAACTTTCTTAATTTATTTTCTCATGTGGGCGGTGGTTAATAAAAATGTATCTATAGATATTACACTTATAAAAATACGTCATGACTGACTGATTTATTAAGAAAAAGACATTAAGAAATAGGTATAGTACGCGACAGGTCGAGATGGCAATCGTGGTGTCTGCGCGCGCGCGTGGTGGCTCCGCGCACCCACACGTCATCTGCGCTATCCCGCCTGTGCAGGTGTGCGGGGTGTCCCTACCCCAATTGCTCGACCTGTCGCGTACGAGGTATACGTATTTCAGGATTTTTGGAAATTCCACCCTCACAGTTAAAAAAAAATCTTTTGAGCGAAGCCGGGGCGGACCAGTTTCTGGAGGATATCTGGAGTAAAGACTTTGGCGGGTACGGGCAATGAACTCACAAAGACCAAAACGTTTAAGTGCGGAAATCAGTCCAGAGAGGAGAAAGAGGAAAAAGAAGAATATCTCTCCTACCACGAAACACTCACTCTGTCTAGCAGCCGCTCTCTTGCTGAGAACTCTTCGACTCTTCTGCTGTATCTTTACGAGGATGACTCCGTAGCACGCTGCTATCGTGAGCGCCGGTGCAACGAACAGCGACACGAACACCGTCGTCATCCATATCTGCCACTGCAGCTGGTTCATGCTTGACCAGCATTGAGGAGTGCCTGACAGAGATAAAAAGATACAGGTAAAAAGTTTCTAAGATGAAAGAAAAAAACATTCATAGGCCTAAAAGGCTTTCGGTCAAGTGGCTTGATGCAATAGTTTTGTTTTGATTGCTCAAGCAACTTGATGCGCCCGTCAAGTAGCTTGAGCCAGCAAAAGGCACTTCCTCATGTCTCGAACACTGCCCCAACGTCGTGTCAAGCAAAAATATAAAATCTCATCAATCACGACCAAGCACGTAAATGATTGACTCAAGCATCAGCAAACATTAAAAACGTTCAACATGCTTGGCTCAAGCAAAAATCTACGTGCTTACCATCAAGCCCCTTGACCGTCATGTCCCTAAATTCTACTGTAGATATTGCACTGTTAGTTTCTTCAACGCATCGAGCAATGGTCATACGGTGAGATATCAATGAGTTTTTTTAGAAGTTGTAAACGTGTTTTTACACATTCGCAAAAAAGGGTAGGTACTGAGTGGCAAACGTGACGTGAGCTATCAGTTCACACAACATATTCTCTGGTCTTGGTTCTCAATCGCGAAGCAGATAAATTTCGCACGATATGTCGATGATAATAATATTATGAGCCGCGAAGGCAGATGGCCAAGGCGTGCCGCGCTGCGATGGTGAATGTATACCTAAGTGCAAGGTAATAGCTATAAAAATAAGTATAAGAAAAGGAAAGCGAGCTGCCTAGGTATGAAGTGTAACAGCGATTACGCATTGCACTTCCGTCATCCGAGTTCTATCCCTCATCCGTGAGGATACCAGCAATTACGACATGTCTTAAGCTCCCATACAAAACAAAAAGGAACGTATTTTCACGGACTCGGATCGGACAAGTGCGTAACCATCGTAAGCAGGAACGTAGTTCGTAGTGTAAACGCACTGTAATGGGATGTGTTATATGTGTATTATAGAAATCGTAGGAGCGCGTTTACTGTGAATTCCTGCCATATGCAATGCAGTTACTATTGAACGTCACCGTCATTCACGCTTTGTGTCTGTTTAAGCAAGATTTAAGCACATCTTTTTCAGGAATAACCAACCGGAGCTCTTTAACAGACATGATCAGATTTGACAAAATATTTTCGACGCATATTAAGTGAAAATATTTTTCTCTTTTACTAGCTGTCCAGTTTTATTTGATACCTATCAAGGATACAGCAGGCGAGAGAGGATACCAAAATAAAGTGAGGTCCTCTATCTTAGAATAAAGTAGTTTGATATCTGAGCACCCGTCATATTGGATTTATGATGACAAACTTCGCGGATAAACCCGCTTCCATTTAGACTGGTTTTTGTATTCCACTTAGGTACCGTATCAAAGAGGGCACATTATTTGGATCTCTTTTTAGGGTTCCGTAGCAAAAAACGAAGAATCCTTATAGTTTATGGTATGGAATCAGGTTCGCCCGCTTCCAGCTTACAGACTACATTGTCACTTACCACCAGGTGAGATT
Source organism: Maniola hyperantus (assembly GCF_902806685.2). NCBI lineage: Eukaryota > Metazoa > Arthropoda > Insecta > Lepidoptera > Nymphalidae > Maniola > Maniola hyperantus. The sequence continues at coordinate 13,181,162 of NC_048540.1, read as the reverse complement.
GCAGTTAAGGTCTAACTATAGTCGACGCATTTTAAACTGAGTCGTCGAGTTATCTGTCTGTTTCGGTCGCACTTACAGGTCGTAGGTAAGAGCGAGCGAAACAGACAGATAACTCGACGACTCAGTTTAAAATGCGTCGACTATAGTAGGTATCTAAAAAAAAAGATTCAGACGAATTGAGAACCTCCTCCTTTTTTGAAGTCGGTTAAAAAAAAAGAGTTTTGCATCCATCCACTTCCAAAACAAAACAAAACAAAACATTGACACTTCTCTCTAACACTGCAATGATGAGTTTCCATCAGTGGTTTCCATGCAATAATTTACACGCAAAGCTCTGGAGATCTAAGTAGGTAATTATTTGTCTGACTGAATCTTGAAACTTTAATGAAATTACTTCAATAGTTTTGCCCACAAATACGTAGACGTAAACAGAAGGCAAACCTTCGAGGCCTCACCTCAATATCTCAAAGAACAAAGTGAAATCCGAAAGTTCATAGGCCCAGATCTTGAAACTCGGTACATTGTTTACTTACTAATTATTGTATTATCGTAGGAACGGAGGCTCTTAGGAGAAAAAGTGTAATGTTAATTTTTGTAGATAATTGCATGATCTACAATTTGGTACACCATATTTCAATGATAAAACTAGCTTATGCTCACGAATTCGTCCGCGTGGACTACACAAATTTCAAATCCCTATTTTTTTTTTTTTTTTTTTTTTTTTTTTTTAATACAATAAAACTTAAAGCTAGCCTTATCTAATTACTATATAAATCATGACCGCGTGGAATGGTGCCAAGAATACTACCCTATTTCACCCCCTTAGGGGTTGAATTCTCAAAAATCCTATCTTAGCGGATGCCTACGTCTAATAATCTGAATGCCTTTCAGCCCGATCCGTCCAGTAGTTTGAGCTGTGCGTTGATAGATCAGTCAGTCAATCAGTCAGTCAGTCACCTTTTCCTGTTATTTATTTAGACTTACCGTTTGGCTGAAAAACGCAATAAACCCATATTTGTGAATTTTGACCTTGAATATCTTTTTTTTTGCAAAAGTAGGATCGATGGGGACTTTTCACATTTCATTTATTGCTATATGTTATATATGTTCCAAACATTAGTACAAATTTTCAGCTCTATGCGAATTCAATGTAACCTTGAATGCCTACTTTGACTGGACTATTATCCAAGCACGTTTTGCGTAGGTCAAAGGGGGATATTGGTTATTTAATAAATCAATTTTTTTAAATACTCAGAATTTAGATGATGTCGGCCATTTCATCCGAGTCGATTTAGGTGTTTTAAAAATCCTGTAAGAACTCTTTGATTTTACAGTATAAAAAGTAGCCTCTCTGTCTTTTTTAAGCGCACTTGCCTAGAAAGTAAGCAAACAAGCTTGAGGAATGAATAGTCATCTTCTAGGTATCTAGACCTCATCATTGTTTCTATTAAGCATGATTATCGTCAGGCAAAAGCCTATCTTGCAATAAAAACAAAAGATCTGGATTGGTTTTAGTGTAAAAAAGTGGCTAAGTGCGAAACGGGTTCGCGCACCGAGGGTTCCGTTTTACAGTGGTATTTTTTCGACATTTTGCACGATAATTCAAAAACTATGATGCATAAAAATCTGTTTTAGAATGCACAGGTAAAGCCCTTTCATAATATGATACCCCACTTGATATAGTTATCTTAGTTCGAAAATTGAAAATACTAATTATTAGTTTATGACCACAATTTAATTTTTTTGTGTGATGTGACCACAAATTCACAGTTTTCAGATTTTTCCCCTAAGGCCAGCTATAAGCTCTACCTATCTGCCAAATTTCATGATTCTAGGTCAACGGGAAGTTCCCTGTAGGTTTCTTGACAGACCGACAGACAACAAAGTGATCCTATAAGGGTTCCGTTTTTCCTTTTGAGGTACGGAACCCTAAAAATACTACTTACCTATTGTAAAATATAGTGTACCTAAGTGCTATGTAGTTTATTGCAGTTCGCTAGTTCTGTTACAATTTAATTTAACTACATTAATGTTGCTAGTTCAAACGTACCTTGTATGTTGGCTTCGTCAAACAAAATTAACATCGGCATACAAAAGAGGAAGCTCAGTACCCAAGCTCCCAGTATTAGTGCGCGTGCGCGTCGCCCTGGGAACAAAACCAAGTGTAAGTACCTACGTACGTAAGTGTACAGTACGTGGCAGAAAGTAATGTACATCAGCCTTTAGAATGACATTTCGGCTTTGTAGAGCGTTGTCTGTCACCCATACATATGACGTCTTGTCGGTCTCAACGACCGAGACAGTGCTCTACATATCTGCTATCACCTTCTAAAGGTCGATGTACATTACTTTCGGCCGCGTACTGTAGAATAAATTGCGTAATATTAACGTGTATTAATTTTATCTATAACTAGCAAACACCCGACGTGTGACGACGCTAAAATAACAACTCTCACACTATTTTCACATTATTGCCTTTCTAATGAAACTGGTTTGGAGCACATCGGGTTGGATGGTTTCAAAGTCCATAACGGACACAGGCACTTAGAAACATTTTTTGTTGTTTATATGTAGGTATATTAAAAGAAGAAGATAAGAAGTCTGTCAGAAAGGAGCCCGAAAAAAGATGTCATTGTTGTCATCATAGTTAAACATTATTATTATCTCGAGAACAGCTGAACGGATTTCGCTAATTCTTTTTTCACAATATTCCTTGAAGTACGGGGATGGTTCTTACGGAGAGAAAAATTTAAAAAAATCCTGAAAAAGAATCGACTGTTAGGCGGTACGAAGTTCGCCGGGGCAGCTAGCTATGTGATAAAATCTTCTGGTCCGTTTTTATCGGCTATATTATTTGTATTAATAATTGTTTGGGCATTACACTTTCCCTAATTTCAGGCGAGATTCTATAGTAAAATTGTTTATAACGATGAAAAAATGAACAATATTAATTTAACAAAACAGTTTTGTCAATTTTAACAGTCTGATGGTACCCACACTGTCCTGTGTCGTGGGGGTACCTACCTAAAACAATGTACTTAACCGGTATATTGACGCTTTGTTCCAGTGCTTTGTTCACTAGACTTTCACTTGTCGATGAGTTAAGATACCCCTTTTATGGTTTGAAAAACTGTGAATATTCTATAAGTAGTTCTTTAATGCAAAGTAGTTTGCGAAATGTTTCATAAATCACCGTGAGTGAAAAAACATTTGCGAATGTTTGACAGGTCATCGTATGTACCGAATCTCATAGCTTGTTTTGTTGAATTTAAGTTCGCAATTCAGAAAATTGGGAAAATTCTTTGACATTTCAAGTTTATTTTATTGAAATGTCAAACCAGATTTAATTGAAATGTCAAACAAGTTCCTCTTCAACAAATTATACGACAATGCAAATTACGTTTGATTCATCAACAGAAAACAGGGTTTTCAAAATGTGTGTATGTAAACATTTCGTTAGTGCAAACTTATACTGAAACAATTCAGCCCTGATACGGAATCTTGATTTAGAAAATATTTATTTCGGCAGAACAATTTTACTTAGGTTCTAGTACGTAGAAATTGGGACCATCCCAGTAAGTGACTAGTATTACCACAGAATGTATTACCACTCAGAGTGAGAAGGGTTTTGGCCATAGTCTACCACGCTGGCCAAGTGCGGATTGGTAGACTTCACACACCTTTGAGAACATTATGGAGAACTCTCAGGCATGCAGGTTTCCGCACGATGTTTTCCTTCACCGTTAAAGCAAGTGATATTTTAATTACTTAAAAACGCACATAACTCTGAAAAGTCAGAGGTGCGTGCCCGGGATCGAACCCCCGACCTCCGATTGGAAGGCGGACGTCCTAACCACTAAATACATGTGGTGTGTGTGTATGTGTGTGTGTGTGTGTGTGTGTGTGTGTGTGTGTGTGTGTGTGTGTGTGTGTGTGTGTGTGTGTGTGTGTGTGTGTATGTGTTTGTGTGAAAGAGTTATTAAGTAGGTAAGTAAATAGATATGAAACAAATACTTACAACTTCCAGTGAACCGCATCGGATGTGTAATGGCATCGCATCGGTCGACGCTTAGCGCAACCAACACGTAGGTAGAGGAATATGTAACTACACCCTAAAACATTAACACCATATAAATCTTCTATACTTATGTATAAAATTCAAAGTCCTGACTGACTGACATACATATCAACGCACAGCCTAAACCGCTAGTCCTAGAGACATGAAAGGCTTCGTAAAGAGTAGATATCCACTAAGAGACGATTTTTTAAATTCCACCCCTAAAGGGGGTAAATAGGGGATGGATGTTTGTATGCAAGTCCGTCATTTTTGAAGTTATATCAATGAAAACTGATGGTATTTTAGCTTCCGATTAAAAATAAAATTGTATTTTATGATATTTTTATACTCCAAAAATTATTATTATGCTTGCTCCTAAGTGATAATAACAAAATGTTATACTAAAAAACAGTGACGATCTCACACTAAGAGTGCACATAGAATGCAGTCTTCAGTCAGCTTTTTCTAAAATATCCCAGATAACCGACGCGACCGATTTTCATAAAATTTGCTTTATCTTACCCTCCAGCTTGTAATTTTTAAGATACTAAAACTTTTATTAAAATTTTCTAAAGAAGTTTAAACCTGTAACACATAGGTACAATGCGCACTGGTAACGTGACGAACATGGCTCCTAGAAGTTGTAAACCAAGAAACTGTTTGGAATCTTTTTCTCCTGCACCCTTTAGACAAAGTCCCGCGCGTTAGTGTGAGAGGGCAATATTATCTCTACCTCGAAGTCTCAAAGTAGTGCTAAAAACACACACACACACACACAAACATACACATATATATTTGCAAATAAGTACATACACGCGCTCTGAGTGTGACGTATTTTGAATCGCGCTCTGAGTGTGACGTATTTTGAATCGCGCTCTGAGTGTGACGTATTTTGAATCGCGCTCTGTATTTCACGCTTACGGTCACATATCCACATAATATTATTATTACTGTATATAGACCATCAAGGACACTCAAGAGATAGCAATATATAAAACACTTTTGAGAAACGAATCCAACGTTACATATTCATTAACAAAACAAACCTATAAACTGTGTTTACTACGGTTGCCACTAGACTAAGAAAATATAAATTGATAGTAAAAAAAACAGATTTTTGTATATTGGCAATGTTTTTGCTTTAGTTCTTTCGCGTTCTTATTATAATAAATATCTAAATAGATCGAAGCAATTGATTACTGTCTAATGATTAAATGCACGGCATTGTATTTGACTACAAAGTTAGGTCAAAGAAACAAGGCTTTGTTTAACAGAGAAAACCAATAAAGGACATTCGAGCCAATTTAGATCAAAGTACCTGCAAATACTTCATTAGTTTGATCACAGAGTCAGCGTACCTACCTACCAACCTATCGAGATTCAAAAACATCAGTTTTAGTTAGGAAAAAAGTTTGCTATCGTGTGAGATATTGGAATAAAAAATTAAACTTAAAAAGACACTACTTTTTTCGACACTGGCGAGAAAACACAAAATGTAAGAAAAATTACCTTGGTTAAACAATATAATATGTATCTAATCATTTTACTCTAATAGTTTTACTCTAATAGTGTTAAAGAATCTCCGTCATAAGATCGTAGAAGGAGTTAAAAAAAACTTTATAGAAGGAATCTGTATAAAATTTTCAGCATTCTAGTTCCGTGGGTGTGAAATAAATATGAAAATATAATACTAGGTGATGCCCGCGACTTCGTTCGCGTTATTACAAATCCCGTGGGAACTCTTTGATTTTCCGGGATAAAAGTAGCCTATGTCCTTCCCCGCGACGCAAGCTATCTCTGTACCAAATTTCGTCAAAATCGGTTAAACAGATGGACCGTGAAAAGCTAGCAGACAGATAGACAGACAGACGGACAGACAGATGGACACACTTTCGCATTTATAATATTAGTATGGATTTAGATTTTAACAAATGCTAGCAATACAATGGTTAACGTAAAAATAGACAGACATACAGACAACAGAGTGACATTAATAGGGCTCCGTTTTTACCCTTTGAGTACGGAACCCTAAAAACCTACCTGTAAATATTTCATCAATTTGCACATCACTGAGCCGGCGTACCACGCTATCGTTATTCTGTGGATTAGATCCGGGAGGACGCTTATTAACCCCACCCACAAATCTGTAAGAAAATACGAATATTAAACTAAATTGTACTTCATCATGATCATCCCATCGCCGGCTCACTACAGAGAACGGGTCTCCTCTCAGAGTGAGAAGGGTTTTGGCCATAGTTTACCACGCTGGCTATGTGTGGATTGGTAGACTTCACACACCTTTGAGAACATTATGGAGAACTTTTAGGCATGCAGGTTTCCTCACGATGTTTCTCTTCAACGTTAAAGCAAGACATAACTCCGAAAAGTTAGAGGTGTGTGCCCGGGATCGAACCCCCGACCTCCGATAAGAAGGCGGACGTCCTAACCGCTAGGCTTTCGCAGCTTAGCTATTGTATTTAATTCAATAATAATAATGTGTTTCAAAGAGAAACAAAAATAAGGCTCCAAAAGCTACGATTACAAATTGGTTGTTCATAGGTACCTTTTTGAATAGAATATTATTCACGACAAGTATGTCGTTAAAAATAATTAATCAAAGTATTATAACTCTACGAGCAGTTTGTAACCAGTTCGTAGAATTTTGATAAATTATTAGATTATGAGGCTAAAAGGTCGATTGAACTATAACTAGAAGTAAGTATAATTAGTTACTAAAGCAGATTTGACTAGTTTTGCAGAGTTGGAATAAATATTCTATTAGAGATAAGCTCTCACAATCCCAGTTCATTTATTACTGTGTGATTGCAATTTTTGGTAAATAAATTATTCTAAAAAATAAGGTAAGTATGTAAATATTATCATCGCCCTTAGTCAAGGTCGGATCCTTAAAGTTTACTGAAATGTCTAATATTTATAAATATATACTTTCAAGCTTATTCAACCAATATTTTTAATTTAAGGTCTTCTCTTCTCCTGAAAATCTTTGAAAACAATCTAATAACTTTGTAAAAATCTTAATCACAAAGTAGGTAACATTTTATCACCTCTAACTTTTCGGAGTTTATGGCGTTTTAAGCAATAAGTTATCACTTGCTTTAATAATTAAGGAAAACATCGCAAGGAAACCTGCATGCCTGAGAGTTCTCCATAACGTTTTCGCACTGGACCAGAGTTGCGGACTGTGACCTAAGCCGTTCTCATTCTGAGAGGAGACCCATGCTCAGCGGTGGGCCGATGATAATGATGATGATGGGTAGAATATTTATAGTTTTACCTGCAATCGCAAGATGCATGATGAAGAAGTTCATCCGGCTCTTCCTGGACTTGGTGAGGAAGAGGGCCAGCACCACCGTCGCGTTGCCAGCCACGATCGCCGCCAGCAGTACCCACAGTATTGCCAGCTGGGTGCTCTGTGACAAACAAACATAATTACAAACTTATTGAAATACTAGATGATGCCCGCGACTTCGTCCGAGTAAATTTAGGTTTTCAAAAATCCCATAGGAAGTCTTTGATTTTCCGGGATAAAAAGTAGCCTATGTACTTCCCCGGTATCCAAGCTATCTCTGTACAAACGTCGACAAAATCGGTTGAACGGATGGGCCGTGAAAAGCTAGCAGACAGATAGACAGACAGACAGGCGGACAGACAGACAGACGGATACACTTTCGCATTTATAATATTAAGTATGGATTTAGTTTTTAACAAATGCTAGTAATACAATGGCTTATATAAAAATAGACAGACATACAGACAGCAGAGTGACATTGTGAAAGGCTAGCAGACAGACAGACAGACAGACACACTTTCACATTTATAATATTAGTATGGATTGGTCGCACCCGCATGTCACCCGCGCTCACCCGCACCGGTGGCTGTGCGGGTGTGCGGGGCGTTCCCTCCCCGATTGTCATCTCGACCTGTCGTGGATTATACTTAGTTGTTTTTTCCTGACGTTTCATTTCAGACAATCGAATACTTTCAGATTTCACAGTCATGCACTCTATAAACTTTCAACCACAACAAAGCTTGTTTAATAGAGCCGAGAGCGAGGTCATTCATGTTTTCATGCGGTTTACAAAGAACTTAAAAGACCAGTGCCGCTAATGGGTTTCCGTTGTAAATTAAACGAGGGAAGTGCTTCGCATAAGAAATTAACCACTTTAAGATGAAAAAATAAAGCTCAAATCAAATTTGAGGAACTTTATTATGAAGGAATCTTGAAAAAATATTTAAAGACCCGCAAGACCCACATAACAGCAAGAAGTCGAGTTTTTAGTCCTCAAAATTCGAATGATGTCATTAGCATTAAGCCAGAAAGACCCCAAAGAAATAGAATTGTCTATAATTTGCCAGATTTCCATAAAAATATCTAGTTTTGATTTTGATTTGTATAAAATTCCCGCCCAACTAGAGAGCCCGCAAACGTTGCCAAATAGAATGTAGGTACAGACTACAGTACGCGGCAGAAAGTAATGTACATCGACCTTTAGAAGGAGATGGCAGATTTGTAGAGCATTGTCTCTGTCGTTGAGACCGACAAACATCATGTAGTTATGAGTGACAGAGCGCAGAGACAACGCTCTACAAAGCCAAAATGTCATTCTAAAGGCCGATGTACATTTTATTTTGCCGCGTAGGTATGTATGTTCGTGACAACTGACAGTCCCTTTGTATCGAATGACAAAACCAACATTGGCTGTGCGATTGCGGTAGAATGACAGATACAATGTCACGATTGCAATCACTTCTGATTGGTTAACGCTCACTCACTATTGGCTACAATTCATTGTTGGAACAAGAATACCATAAATTCAGCCAATCACAACAATTGCGATTGTAACAATGAATGATGCAAGTTTTACGGAATCGACGTGCAGGTAGGAAAAGTCGCGGACCCCGAATACAAAGCGACACCATCCGCACTATTGTTTCGTGACGTTCGCGAGCTTTCGCGGCGTGAGTGTAGATCAGGCTTTAGATACCTTGCAACCATACATAAATAATAACTCCATAAATGATTCTGAAACCTTACTGCACCTTTATTTAACAATTAAATAGTGATTTAAAGCAGAATGTAAGTCTAGACCAATATAATATATCAGCAAAACGACTTTCTTCTACGACTCGGCACTACCTAAGATCAAACGTTTAGGTTGTGCACACATTATTAGGGTCCAAGAAATGTTTTACCTGTAACGGCTTAATTAGTGCTGAGAAAGACCTCTTAATGACCTTTATTAGATACTTGGGTACGTTGCTATTTAAGCACCAGGCCAGTACAGTATCTAGGTACTTACTTCAAATTATTATGCCAATTAAGTACTGACATTTGCGCTAAGAGATATTTTATGTGAATGCAATGTTATCACTACCCCTTCACTACCCCTATTACTATCCCCTATTAGAAATGCGAAAGTGTGTTTGTTTCTTGGTTTGTTCGTTTGTCCTTCAATAACGTCACAACGGAGCAATGGATTGATGTGATTTTTGTATGGGTATAGTTGAGGACCTGGAGAGTGACATAGGCTACTTTTTATCCCACGGGATTTTTAAAAATCTAAATCCACGCGTACGAAGTCGCGGACTTCAGCTAGTAATGGACTACACTTTCAAATCTCTTTTTACTCCCTTAGGGGTTGAATTTTCAAAAATCCTTTCTAAGCGGATGTCAACGTCATAATAGCTGTATGCATGCCGAGCCCGATCCGTCCAGTAGTTTCAGCTGTGCGTTGATAGATCAGTCAGTCAGTCAGTCAGTCACAAAGACTAATGTGCGCAGATCCTTATACAGGTTTATTTATAGATACAGTTTTATTAAGGGTACAGTATGTTCTAATCTAACTTCTAGTCTGTTTCGCTGCAAAATGGGTTTAGTGAGCGAAATTAATGGAAAATTGCCCCTTTCTTAACCTTCTTAGCATCCTTTTACGGTAACTTACGTTACGACGCTCAATTTATAAACTGTATTAACTTTAATATCCAAGAATATTTTATGTTTCATTAAAATCTAGTTGTAATAATTCTGTTCTGAATAAATCCTTAACTCTTGGTCTTTTCATAATTATTACCTACTAGCTGATGCCCGCGACTTTGTCCGCGTGGAATTAGGTTTTTTAAAAATCGCGTGGGAACTCTTTGATTTCCCGGGATAAAAAGTAGCCTATGTCACTCCCAGCTCTTTATCTATACCCATACAAAAATCACGTCAATCCGTTGCACCGTTGCGACGTGATTGAAAAACAAACCAACAAACAAGCACACTTTCGCATTTATAATAAGGGTACTGACTAGCTGATGCTCGCGACTTCGCATGGACTAGACAAATTTCAAACCCCTATTTGACCCCGATAGGGGTTGAATTTTCAAAAATCCTTTCTTAGCGGATGCCTACGTCATAATAGCTATCTGCATGCTAAATTTTAGCCCGATCCGTCTAGTTTGAGCTGTACGTTGATAGATCAGTCAGTCAGTCAGTCTGTCTGTTAGTCAGTCAGTCACCTTTCCTTTTATATATTTAGAAGTATGGATTTATTTATTTTACCTGATAAAAATAAAACTTGTTGATGCGTGTGACATTTTTGGTATCGTTCGCGTAAAAGGTCCCGTTGAGCTGCGAGTAGATGCCGCAGTCGTCACACGCCTCTTCCATGACGTGTTCTCACATCTTGCCCTGCCTTCAGCTGTGGACAACAGAATACTATTACCTTTTTTAGGGTTCCGTACCTCAAAAGGAAAAAAGGAACCATTATAGGATCACTTCGTTGTCTGTCTGTCTATCCGTCTTCTAAATCTTATAGGGTACTTCCTGTTGACCTAGAATCGTGAAATTTGACAGATAGATCTTAGCACAACTAAAGCTTTTTCTGAAGTACGCTTAACTATTATTTCGGACATAATAAACAGTTATTCATAGAGCTGTTTGTGATCCTCCTAAATAATTTTGTGAAAAACATTTTTATGTCCAATAATAATTAATTTTTATTCGCTGACAAGTGAATAATAGGTATTTATGGTAAAATTTTCCAATAAATCCTGACTACTGGACCGAATACTCGACAGTAGGTACCATTAGCAATTTGTTGAGTCAGGCGATGAGATTGATTATAGGTTACCAATACATCTCTTACGGTCTGAATAACAGTTAGACTACAGGCATTTTGTCTTGGTGGACTGAAACAACTTCGAATTAGGTACGGTCTATAAATACTGTTCCTAATCCTAATATCCTAATCCTAATATCCTAATCCTAATATCCTAATCCTAATATAATATTATAAATGTGAAAGTGTGGATGTTTGGATGTTTAAATTTATGTTACTCAATCACGCAAAAACTACAGGACGGATTTGGCTGAAATTTGGTATGGGCATAGATTATACCCTGGAAAGTGACATAGGCTACTTTTTATCCCGGAAAATCAAATAGTCCCCACGGGACTTTGAAAAACGTAAATCCACGCGGATGAAGTCGCAGGCATCAGCTAGTGGTAGCTAAATTGAAAATATGTGGGTATACAGAAAAATGTTGAGAATCTCTTGGGTACAGCGTGTCAAAAATGCAACTGTACTACAAAGACTAAGCAAAGATCATAAAAGTGCGGAAGTTGGAGTACTTCGGCCACTTTATGAGAAATAACAAATACGACCTCTTTCAGCTCATTATTCAGGGGAAAATAGACCGGCAGAAGACCACCAGGCTGTAGAAGAACATCGTGGCTAAAGAATTTACGCCAATGGTACGGGAAGAGTACCCGATCTCGTTTCCGAGCAGCAGTGTCCAAGGTGCAGATAGCCCTAATGATTGCCAACCTCCGATAGGAGACGGCATTTCAAGAAGAAGTAGCTAAATAAACAAATATCATGCTAACTCCGTAATCTTAGCTCAAATAAACATGATATTATCCAAATGATGTTCTAAAATAAATGGCCTACAGTCACGATCCTGAAAAACACATTAGAATCCATCAAGGGGATCTCGAGTTACAAGTCGGCCGGACAGACATCCTATGCATTTTATAAATAATATAGAGATTTCTTCGGCCCCGGTGTTTTCCTCTAGTTGTATTATTATAATCATCATCATGATCAACCCATCTCACTACAGAGCACGGGTCTCCTGTCAGAGTGAAAAGAGTTTTAGCCATAGTCTACCACGATGGCCATGTGCGGATTGGTAGACTTCACACACCTTTGAGAGCATTATGGAGAACTCTCAGGCATGCAGGTTTCCTCACGGTGTTTTCCTTCACCGTTAAAGCAAGTGATATTTCAATAATTAAAATGCACATAACTCCGAAAAGTTAGAGGTGCGTGCCCGGGATCGAACCCCCGACCTCCGATTAGAAGGCGGACGTCCTAACCACTAGGCTATCACAGCTTATTACTATAATACTCAGATATTATTTTCTAATGCAGTCTCATTTTCAACATCATCATGATCATCAACTCATCGTCGGCTAACGTTTTAAGCTATTAAGAAGACCATCATTTGCTTTAACAGTGAAAGAAAACATCGTGAGGAACCCTGCATGCCTGAGGTTTTAATAATGTTCTCAAAGATGTTTGAAGTCTGCAGTTCCGCACCTGGTTCAGCATGGCAGACTATTACCTAAGCCTTTCTCATTACGAGAGGTTGATCATGTTAATGATGATGAATGCTAAAAGCATCGTTTGTATTGGCCCTTAGATAATTAAGATAATTCCATGTTAAGCCCAAACGTGCAAAGCCATAATAAAGACTGTAAGTACCTACAATAAATCGCACAAATAATTTAACAAGAATTTCCATGTTATGATATCAAAAGCAAAAACGACTGGGGATGATAAACCAAAAATATTTTTGCTGTATATACATACCATATTTCGAGCACCCGCAATATATCATTCCTTGGAGTGATCTTGGAGTGTTTTAAACAAAGAGACACCATACCGACATGGTTTTGATATTTACTCATACAAAAGCCTTAAGTGGATGGTGTATTTCTCCATAATATTTAATGTTAAAGAGCCTCAATAGCTCAACGGGTACAGGAGTGGACTGAAAACCGAAAGGTAGACGGTTCAAACCCCGCCCGTTGCACTATTGTCGTACCTACTCCTAGCACAAGCTTGACGCTTAGTTGGAAAGGAACGGGGAATATTAGTCATTTAACATGGCTAATATTCTTTGAAAAAAAGTGAAAAGACAGAGAATATGAGTTGCGGTGTTATTCTGTAATATTATTCACTGTGTTTCTGGAATGGCGACCTCGCACCGTTAAGCGCGTTGGAAGACTCTCCACTAGGTGGGCAGACGACAGCTGCAGGTGGCAGGGAGCCGCTGGGTTTAGGCGGCGCAAGACGTCGCATGTGGAAGTCCTACGTCCAGCTGTGGACGTCTATCGGTTGATGATTATGATGATATCTGCTATCATTCGTCATGCGAGAAGGCTAGTTTTATTATTTTATTAACATACAAACAATTACTTTGTTATTTAGTAACAGTAGTATAATATGTTAATTATATAAGAAAGGTTTTCAACATTGCAAGCTGTTTTCCCCAAATTGTATAATGTAGCTGTTAACAATTCTGTTTGTGCCACGAGATTAATTCGAGGCATAAATCTGTACCACATTGTGCCATAAAGCACTTCGCATCCGGTTTGTAATTACACTTAAACAATGGATAAACCACCTAACTTAATAGAGATTTTCGTGCAAATAAGTTTTTGATTACAGAATAATATGTATGTAAAGTCTAGGATCTAATATTAATATGATGAATACTTACCAGATAAAGTTCTGCAAATTACTGCACTGAGCTGTGGGAACTGATAAAATGCTGATTGTGAATTTATTCATACACTAAAGAGATTAATATTTTTTCAAAAAACTGACTTCCAATGGCAAAAATAATAATTTTTGGCTTTGGAATAATTATTAAAAAAATTAACTACACAATAAAAAATATTTTTTTAAATTAATGTTTCTACACTACTTATAATAAAATTAAAGAGTGGCGAGCAAGAAAAGAGAAATCGACGCGTGACAGTCACTCCTAAGAAATAATTTTTTTCACGATTGTTTGTACGGAATTCGGTTTTTAGAAAATAGTTTTTTGCTTGTGTCTCCATTTCTGCAATAAAGGCCTCGGAAACTGAAAGTTCAACCTTTTGTTGAAAACAATTTTAATTTTAAACATTTAAGTTGTGAAGTTCATAACTTAAAAGTTCAAACTAAAACAACTTTTATAGGTATTATTTCTCTTTTTTTATCTGGGATACAATAGGTACTACTTTTTCTTTATTTTGAACAGTCTTTGTGAGCAATAATGAAAATATAACCAACGGAATTAACTAATCTGCATTTGTAGCTAAAATTAAATACACGCGGCGAAATGCTACGATTTAAGCGCGTTATACAGTGCAGTGTGCTCTGAAAATGTTCCTGACAAGTGATACAGTCAGGATTACATGCAAGCTAATATGAACCTTAATTTTAAACAATAGAGTTTAATATGGTTTCATTAAATGTTTAACGCAGTTTCTTGCTTCTGATTAAATCACACCTGTCACTCTTCGTAGCGGGTGTAGGTATTGCACCGCTTTCGTGACGTGAGTTATAAGCGAGTGCAGTACATTATTAAAATGCAATATTGAAGCTCTTAGTTTGGGAATAAAATGTAGCAAGCTTCATTTAATTTTGGAGCTTAATATAAGTGAGAATTATTTCGTTCAGTTATATATTTTATGCAAGGGAATGCCCACTTTGTTAGGAATAACGGGCTTATTGTGACTTTATAATCAACTAGCTTATTCCCACGACTTCGTCCGCGTGGACTAAACAAATTTCAAAACCCTATTTTTTCCCCTTAGGGTTACATTTTTAAAAAGTCCTTTCTTAGCGGATGTAGACGGATGTCAACGTCATAATAGCTGTCTGCGTGCCAATCCGATCCGTCCAGTAGTTTGAACTTTGAACCGTACGTTGTACATAATATGTCTTGTAATTTTTTATTTTTTTTTGTAATTATTTTATTTATTATTAAATAAAAACGTAAGTTAAAACCACTGTGTCTAGAATTTAGTAGGTACTACCTACCTACATATTTTCGGAATTTCCACCCAAATGAAGCCAATGCGGGTTAGCTAGGTATATATCTAGGACATCTAGGTATATAATAAAATCAATAAAAGTGGTTATTAGGCATCATCGAAGAAGCCTGCCTATTTTTGATGTGCCTATCGATGAGCCTGGATATCTGTAATATCAATAAACTTATAACAGGATCGACCAAGATTTATTACTCCTCAGCTAGTTATGAAGTTGGATAGAAAAAAAAACCACAATAATTATTGCTATGTATATAGTACTCATAAAATACGAAAGTGTGTCCGTCTGTTAGGAACGAAAATAATTACAGAGAAAATAATTACTCTTTACTCCGGAGAATCAAGGGGATTTTTTATTAAAAACATAAATTCACGTTGCGAGCATCTTCATAATAAATTCTACTTTTGCAAGTATTCATATTTTATTAATTAATACAAAAGGAATAAATGTAGTTAGCAAAAAAAACAAAATTTATGTTATGTGATAGGATCTACATGATTGCGCTCTAGTAAGGTTCACGGCCAAGGCGCTTCTATTTCAGGCAAACGTTAAGAGTAATAGATACGGGGTTTCCCTTCGCCGGTGTATTATGTTTGAGCACTTACGCCTGTAAGGGTTTTCCTTGAACAACTTGCGTATATACCTACTAAATAATAACATCTCTTTCTGCGTGAACGTTGACATCCTTATAATATCATGGTCGCCATCCAATCTACCCTTCAGCACAGAATATAATATATAATAGTACGTACTCCTTCAGGCCCAAAATGTTGAATTCACACCATACGGTCAATAAAACTTTTTGCTCAAAGTTTGTGAAATGCCGTTGACATCCGTGTTTCCTACCACGTACCTATAAAAACCTTTGAGAAAAGGTTGAATAGGCAACTCTAGAATAATAATAATAAAAACAGTCTCTGAAATAATCTTTTGGTGCATACAATATTTTCATTTCATTTATCATAATCATCATCCTCATAATCTCAACCTATCGGTTTCCCCATTACTGAGCACGGCTTTTCTCTTACAATTAGAAGGGGTTAGGCCATATACCTATAGCTCATTGCGCTGGCCAAGTACGGATTGGCAGAAATAATCATTTGTTAAGTTTTTATATCTATCAAATATTAAACCTATCAAATAGGTAATATTGTGATCATAATTATAGTAATCATAATCATAATCATTTATTGTATGAACTAGGTCACAGCTCACAAATAATCGGTTTATTGACATTTTAATACATAGGTAGATATCTAAGCATTGTAAATACATATATTTAGGAAGTAATCATTCTTAGTACCTACTTATTAATTCTGTGTGTAGGGTAAAATAAAATCCAAATATAGGTCCCTTTTCATATGCATAATAGCCTTTATCTGCTAGAACATATGAGTTATTTTCCCATGTTTTGTACAATCGCGGCCGATGTGATTAATCAATTTGACAGTTATTCAATCGGTAATTTACAAAGCGATGTTATCAAATTTCATCCTCGAAGCCCTGTTGGGGAACAGGTGCTAACATTGCCTATGATTTATTTAACGTTTAATTAGGAATTAATGAATGAATAATAAATGAATGATTTAATTGATTAATTGATTTGTCCGGGGTTCGATTACGGTAAAAATGACAGCTACAATGTGACGATCGCAATCACGTCTGATGGACCAACACGCGCTCGCTAATACCATAAATCCAGGCAACATTGACTTATATTATTACTGCGTATGGACAGATTTATTGAACAAACAAAATGGCACCGACTCGGTGGTGCTTTAGCACCAATGCAAGCTCAGTGACGTCTGGATTTCAAACGGGTCATTCATTAGTATTTAAGAGGTGGCGCTGATTTATGTTTTGGTTCCTAAACAGTGAAAAATTTTGTTCGCTTGACCAATTATCTCGTCATTTATATCGATGCCAGCCAATCACAACAATTGCGATTGTAATATTGATTGATGCAGGTTTTCCGGAATCGACCTGCTGTAATTGTTTAATTTTTTTGTGACCCACTTTCATTTGGTAGACTTTCTTATTTCGTGCTTTAAGTAACGTGTTATATTCGCAGTAGATACCTGTTGCTAGTACGGCAGCAGGTTAAAAATCAATGTTTCTGTAATGAACTACTATAAACGAATTTTTCAAACAAAAAAGCATTGCACGGCGTAAAAGCACTGCATTTTTGCATTGTCTTTTAAAATTGTTAGAAAACTATTACTAAAATTTATTTTCAGAAAATCTATTTTAAGTGCAAAATGCTAAATGGTTTTAAAATAAATATCAATATTTCGACCCAGTGGTCACGATGCGACGGGACTCAGCAGTGCTGCGAGAGGTGAATTTAGAGCTGTCACGAGCAGTATCGAACTACCCGCTTTCTTGTTATTTTTGCTGGAATTTCACGAGCTGTCCAGCGAAATGTAAGCAAAATATACTCAAATCGTCACTAAATACTAACTTTGGATATTGTGCGATGCTGTCTGTCGGCTTGTCAATGACCAAACTTTATAATATTTCGGGATTCAAACTGGATGACATGTTTGGACTTTGGATGTTATAATATTCAACCTAGATAGGAACTTTTGAGCGCTTTTTTTAATCTACATTAAAAAAAGTATGGTCATTTTTAAATAACTTAGTAGCTTTGGGTTTGACAATTTGAAGCTTTCGATTTTTTTTTTATAAACCTTCAAAACATTTAGCCCATCATTTTAGCCATTCCTGAATTTTTATTTTAAAAATGAAACTATTGAGCATTTATAAAACGTGAAAAATAATTTACTAAACGAGAACAATTATTATGCTAAGTAACGAATGATTTAGTGTTTTTTTAAAGGATATTAGTAAGGTTCATCATGATGTAACGGGTGGTCTTTGAATTGCGACCTTTCGGATTGCAGTCCGCTCCTTTAACCATTGAGCTATTGAGGCTAATTCCACACGTGTCAGCTCTTAATGACCTAATTTCATCACCTATCGGGCGAACAAATACGGATTAGGAAACGGTGTTTGCGGAAATTTCCGTATTTGCACAGGAATGGGAGCCTTAGTTTTATATTTCGTTAATTTGGACTCTGGGAGGTTTGGAGGGAGTCGAGATTTCATAGCTTGAAGGATGAAATCCCCATATTATGAATCACTTGTCTCACCCTCAACGATTAGCGAGAAACGAGTTGAGCTACTCGTAAAAGCTAAAATATTATAACTATTACAGATTATTAAAAATTATAATTACAGTGCCCATTATCCATACTTCCATACTAATATTATAAATGCGAAAGTGTGTCTGTCTGTCTGTCTATCTGTCTGCTAGCTTTTCACGGCCCAACTGTTCAACCGATTTTGATGAAATTTGGTACAGAGTTAGCTTATAGCCTCGATAGCTCAACTCTTAAAGGAGCGGACTGAAAACCGAAAGGTGGCCGGTTCGAATCCCACCCGTTGCACTATTGTCGTACCTACTCCTAGCACAAGCTTTACGCTTAGTTGGAGGGGAAAGGGGAATATTAGTCAGCAATTAACTTGGCTAATATTCTTAAAAAAAAAGGACATAGGCTACTTTTTATCCCAGAAAATTAAAGAGTTCCCACGGGATATTGAAAAACGAAAATCCACGCGGACGAAATCGCGGGCATCATCTAGTCTATTACCCAGGCTTTAAAAATTATTATGCTATTCATTTTCTGTATGTAGGTAAAAACATCGTAAGTAAAAACAAAAATAAAATATAAAAATAAATATACGTAAAATACTGAACATAATTCAAAGTTCTAAATATAAAAATGATTTGTGCAAAGCAGACGCATAAAAGAAATGAGGTCCCCAAATTGAATTAGATCAGAGATGATTTGGGACCAAAGTTGGGACTTATGACCTTCTTGTGGATTTCAGACATGACTGCTTTCTTAATTTTCCGATAAAGTTCCATATAATTCATAGGTTGGTATATTAATTTGGTTGAAAAAAGTTTATTTTTATATATGTATTAGACCAACTGCGATGCCCGCGACTTTATTCCCATGTTTGTAGGCTTTACAGTTTCTGAGATTTCGTGATTAGTCAGTCAGTCAGTCAGTCAGTCAGTGAGTGAGTGGTATTTCTCTCTTATACCTATATTTAGATGGGTAGTAAGCCTTACGCACAACATTGTATAGGAAGCTGGAAGAAAGCTCTGTTTAGAAGCATTTCCAATACTTTGTAACTACAATTCAATTCAAAAACTAAGATTTCGGAAAAAATTAGTACGCCAAAAACCTTATACTATTTTTCTTTCAATGCTGAAAATGGCGGCCTCAAAGAAATTTGGTATCGCTAGGTAAAAAACTAACGAATGCTATGTACCTATCCCAATTCAATTTGGATAAGCCCTTTACGGCCGTTTTGAGGGGGACTGTACCCGATGTGGGACCTAATTGAGAATTATTACAACTACCTTCACATTAAATGTGTAAATAAATGAATACAATTGTTGTAATCGTATATTCTTCTGACCTAAAAGTACGAGTAGACTTTCCTCTAAAAAAATTAAAAATTACTGTAAAAAATAACCGATATTTTGGAATGAACTCTGATTTGTGTTTTTTTAAATTATTTAATTATTAAATAATTTATAAATTTTAGGTTAGCGTTTTTTTATTATCCTCATTTTATTTTTATAATTTCGATGAATCATCATTCCTTTTAAATGTAAAAAATTCAGAGTAACAAAATTGTGCTATTTGTAAAGGAATAGTGTATTAAACTAGCTTATGCTCGCGACTTTGCGTGGACTACACAAATTTCAAACCCCATTTCAACCCCTTATGGGTTGAATTTTCAAAAATCCTTTCTTAGCTATTTGCATGACAAATTTCAGCCCGATCCGTCTAGTAGTTTGAGCTGTGCGTTGATAGATCAGTCAGTCTGCCAGTCAGTCACCTTTTCCTTTTATAGGTTTATTTAGATATATAAATTTTAGGTTTGCGTTTTTTCGATGAATCATCATCCCCTTACTGAAAAAAATTCAGAGTAGCAAATTGTGTAAAGGAATAGTGTAATATATACAAAAGTGCTTACAACTAGTTTCAAAGTTAATATAAGTGTTTGTAAGAATCTTAAGCTTGGCTTCCTGCATTCTAGGTGTTTCTTCAATCGAGCTGAACGTGATTAAAACTTTTACGAACTTTATAAAGAATTCGTAAATCGCAAGTCTCTAAGTTTTAAGCTGTATGGTAAATCTTAGTATATTCTATTAATTACGGCTTCGAAATAAGAAGTAACAACGAAAAACCAGCCAAGTGCGAGTCAGGATCGCGCAACGAGGGTTCCGTACTCAATCGTATTATTTAGACATTTTGCACGATAATCCAAAAACTATGATGCATAAAAATAAATAAAAATCTGTTTTAGAATGCACCGATGAAGCCCTTTCTTAAGATACCCCACTCGATTCCTAATTCATTACCACAATTTAATTTTTTTGTGTGATATAACCACAAATTCACGGTTTTCAGATTTTTCCCCTAATGTCGGCTATAAGACCTACCTACCAAACCTGTAGGTTTCTTGACAGACTGATAGACAGACAGACAGACAACAAAGTTATCCTATAAGCGTTCCGTTTTTACTTTTGAGGTACGGAATCCTTAAAATGTGAAATTATATGCAGAAGATACATTTATATTATAAGGTGCTAGAAAATGTCCGCATCATCTCGGCAAGATGAGATTAGGTGTGGAATAATTGTGGATGTACCAAATAAATAATAAGCCTCGTAGCGTGATACTCGTGTAAGATAATATGAGCATGAGGAGTGAAAATTTTATTATTTTGTTTGCCTCTTATTTTTCATTTTAAATCCATACTAATATTATAAATGTGAAAGTGTGTCTGTCTGTCTGTCTGTCTGCTAGCTTTTCACGGCCCATTCGTTCAACCGATTTTGATGAAATTTGGTACAGAGATAGTTTGCATCCCGTGGAAGGACATAGGCTACTCTTTATCCCGGAAAATCAAAGAGTTCCCACGGGATTTTCAAAAACCGAAATCCACGCGAAGTCGTGGGCATCATCTATTCTGAATATAAGTTTAGTATGCCTTCCAGACATTTCCTCTGTCATTGTTAACAGACTTGTCTGTGGTCTACAGTTATTCTAACTTATAACGAGAAAATCTAACATTAGCTATCTCTATTATTATAAAGTAGCAATATTCACGAAATGTTTGTAATGTTCTTGGCTCCGTGGAGGGATGTTAATTTTCTCATCTAGAAAGTTAATTTATATTATTGCCGGTACTTCATGTGGTTTCTCGTGAAAACTATTTTCATATTGTTCACTGTGACCTTTCTAGGTACCTACTGAAACTATGAACATTCTGGTACATACCTACCTACATAAAATAAAAATTAAGTAAAATAAAAATCTTTTTTATTCAATTTAACTTTGGACGATGCAAAAGTACTTGTAAAAGTTTAACATCTACCACTGTTCGGAATAGTTAAAATTATTTGAATGTATGGTAATCTCGTTGCTACTATACCTAGTAAGCGTAGTGAGAGTGCCAGACTTTTGGAGGTGACTGAGATTATGCCAATGTAGATGTCATACGTTTGGCCTAAGCCTATAGTACTTCACCACAAAAAAATACTTATGGAACTAATCACAGTGAACAACTTTTGTTATGTTTGGCGCTTAGAATATAATATAAGAGCTTCAGGGCGAAGGCCGGAGACGACATAATTCAGTGAAAACTTTGCTCTTGATAAGAAGATTAAAAATCTGATTTAATACGACAAAGTTATCCCCAAACATAATTAACGAATGACAACTGCTGGAGTTTTGGAGAAGGGACGGGCACGAACAAAGAGAACTGTTTGTTAGGAAAACACATTCCTTTTTATTTGTATTTCAGTCAACTCGTAACTAGTTACTCGTACTCGTATTAGCAGAGATAACGTGCGTTAGATCATAATTGAGCAGTTCGTTTTGTTGTTTGTGCACTTGTCGTCACGTGTCTTTAAGTTTGAAGACAAGCAATTTTGGAAAATAAAGTTCTTTTGGAACTTACTTATATTACAAAAGTGTGATATAGAAGGGAAACCTGCATGCCTGAGAGTTCAACATAATGTTCTCAAACATATTATGTAAATCCTGCCAGTCCGCACTTGGCGTGACTCAGCTCAAACCCTTCTCATTCTGAGAAGAGATTTGTGCTCGGTAGTGAGCCGGCGATATGTTGTTGTTGTTGATGATAATGTAAATTTATAATTCAACAAGCTTATACTCGCGACTTCGTCCGCGTGGACTACATAAATTTCAACCCCCTATTTTACTCCCTTAGGGGTTGAATTTTCCAAAATCCCTTCTTAGCGGATGCCTGCGTTATAATAGCTATCTGCATACAAAATTCCAACCCAATCTGTCCAGTATTTTCAGCTGTGCGTTGATAGATCAGTCAGCCAGTCGACTAGTCAGTCAGTCACCTTTTCCTTTTATATTATTTAGACGAGTTGTTTGTAAATCAAAAACTGACTAAAGATCTGATCTGATGAATGTGATAAAAATCGATTAGAGTATGACTGAAAAGTTCATCGTCCATTCATATAATCATATAATGCTATCAATAAAATATGGTATGAGTGTAAAGGAGATCGCCCGTGAACGGACCCTCTTTTGTGGCATCGTGTCGTGGCAACTTTTCTTTTACTCTATTATTGAAAATATCCACAATTACAGTTAGAATTGAAACATCCATTTATTTTGAAGAAGTATTAATTAAATAATATAATCTCGATATCAGCAACATAAAAATAAGATTTATTTAAAACCAGTGTGAATAAATGAAAATCGTTTGCAGAATATAAAAGGTAATTATTTGTCTACAATATAAAATTAAAACCATGGTGACATAATAATTTTATAAGGGGGCCCAAAGTTCCTAAGAAAATAGGCAATCTCCCTTCTCAACAAAATAAGCTCATATCTATATCATAACGGGGCTAAATAAAACAGAAAAGGGCGTGATTATCCAAAAAATATTCGGTATCTGTTTGTTTTGGACCCTTCTTTTGAAGACTGGCGGTTGTCGTTGATAAATTAGATTCGGGAGCTAGTAATTTGCGGGCCCTCTTTTATTTTTAATTTGTATAAGGAAAACGTGCAGCCAAAGATAGATGATTAGTAGATGCTGCATAATTAATATTGTGCAGAAAAGCTCGCGTCAAGTTTTGGATAAACGTACACCTATACTTAAAATTACCAAATATCACTTTTTCAATCAGGCCTTACCTTGTGAGCTTATTCTATTATTTTCATTATTTATACAAAAAAACTAATTATATGTCTTTTTGTTTTATTTATTCTTTTATGGCCTGCCATAAAGCATTTTACATAAATTTTTAATTTATTTATTTGACGTTTCGAAAAATAAAATGGCGGCTAATGAAAATCTGAGTTGGGGCGTGTGGTAGGTACTTCAGATGTTGGAGGTGTTGAACTGCGGTACAAGAGGACATTGCCCGCACTATGTATAAACTGATTATTTTAGTACCTACATGTACCTAATATTATCTAATGACTCGAATTGAAACATTTTTCTTTATTTCTTCCTACTTTTTAGATGAGTGTATTTTAGATTCTGACAGTAGAAAGTAATTTTACTAACCCTCTTCATGTATAAATACTAAAATAAATTCTAAAAGTTAGTATCTACGTAGATGGAAAACGTTGAAAAGAGCACGTTTGAAGCGAGAAACGGTTATTTTTTAATCTGCCTCATTGTTTACCCGCGTTCATCTGCGCTGCAGCTTTAAACACAGGACAAAAAAAACTATAGGTACCTACGTATAACTATAGCTGTTATTGTTTTTGCCACACAATTGTTACTAATTAACTTCCACTGAAGGTAGTAAGGTAAAGCTCTTTAATGAACATAACGAAGCAAGAATGGGGAAGTCTATGTTAAAATAGATTATTTCGAATCATTAAATAGAGGATCTTCCAAAATTCATAAAATCCACATCCACTCCTAGTTTTAAGTTTGCAAACAATTTTAAATTATTATCTATTAAACTAAAAAGTAAGTAAGTCAATTAATAACGTCAAATGTTTATGACGTCACATCTATGTACAGTAGAGACTCGATTATCCGGCCCTCAGTTATACGGATTCACGATTATCCGGACTACCAACCGAAAATTCTTCGGCCAAGAGCGTGTCAGACTCGCGCTCCGAAAGTTCCATAGGTACCTACTCAGGTATTTTTTCCGCCATTTTGCACGATAAGTCAAAAACTATTATGCATAAAAATAAACAAAATTCTGTTTTAGAATGTACGGGCAAAAAGCCCTTTCATATGATATCCCACTTGGTATAGTTATCTTACTTTGAAAATTGAAAATATTATTATAGTGAACTAAGTACATAATATGCACAAAACCCGCTTTTCTTCATACATTCGATTATTCGGATTTTCGATTATCGGAATCCCTAACGACAACAATTTGTCCGGTTAATAGAGTTTCCACTGTATTTCAAACAAGCTTTTGAAATTTAATAAAAAGTTGGTGATTTAACTAGTAGTCATCATCCCTGTTGCCATAAGCGATAGCTGTTGTTCTTGGTATTTATCAAATTAACAAAATACTCCTACATACAATTAATCAATGACAAGCTGGGCATTCGGAAAAAGGGACGGAGTACAAATAAAAATTCTTTGTTGATGGATCCACGCGCCTTTTTCTCTTTTATTTTACCCATGTTTGTAGGACGTTTGCAGTTTGTTTTGATAAGGACTTCTGGTTAGTCATCGTGTCACTACGAAATGACTTGTTCGAAATAAGATTCGATATTATAATATTATGCAAGTATTTTTTGGGTTCCGTAGTCTACAAGGAGTTATTATAATTTTGCCATGTCCGTCCATCCATCTGTTCGCCCGCGACTTTCGGGGCGCGCTTGCTCAAAGGCTCCCAGTACTAAAAAGCTGTACCTAATTGTGATATTTCTGATGAATTATTAGATATTTCGATAGCATGTAAGTAATATCACTGCATGTCAATTTTTAACCCCGGAAACAAAAATGACGTTTCGTGTGTTGCCTGTTTTTTGATGTGGTGCAAATCGATACTTACCGATAAATAATTGTAGGCATTCCTGTCAGATGTAGGTATATGAGACAACAAGATGTGTTGAAAATAATTAGGTTTGATTCCCTTGATGGGTTTTGACAGACACGACAAACAGACAGCGAGGTGATTCTATAACCTTTTTTTCTGGAGATATTGAACCCTGAAAAACCCCTTAAAACAACCCTCAGCAAAGAGAATTCAAATTGAAGATGGAATGTGCTAGCGAGGAGTAGTTATGGCAATTGGAAAATTCTCTCGTAGGTACACGTCCCACACATGTCATCATGCAGGAATTATTTATGCTATGAGCATTTCACATGAAGGTATTCAAATTTGCGAATGTAAATTAATTGTGTATAATAAAGAGTTTTTACTTACTTCCTTGCATACTCATCAGTAAAATGAAGAAGATAAGAAAATTCATTTCAAAACTTATTTTAAGTAGACACTTATGCCTAGTTGGAGTTGAAAGGCTACGAAAATGGAGTGGACCCGAGTTTTTTTAAGAACTAAATCTAATGTACTTTGACATTATACTTATGGTTGATCTTGTTATAATGAAAACAAAACACGAAGTAAGTAGATGCCTGAGAGCGCATGGGCGCTGATTACTAAATTAAGCAGGTAGGTACCTATCTAATAATTTTCAATTACAGTGCATGTTTATGGGTGTGGTTACTAAAATCTAAGCATTGAAAGAAAATAAATGTCGTAAATTAATATCGTTATTTTTTTAAAATCTTGTTTGATAAAATTAATTAATTATAATATTCGTAAAGAGATGAAAAATTACTTAAAGTCGTAAATTGTAACTATTTCACCAGTTCTCTTAAATCGTCCAAGGTTCTCTAGGGCGAAGTTTATTATTTTCTACCGTTATTTTCGGTATTAAACTATGCGGTCTGTTTAATATTCTAGGCTACATTTCGCAGGCTGCCAGTTTTGATACGGAGTAGGTGATGATTACGCAACCCTTTGGGGGCGTAAACCACATTACGGTTTCAAGATTATTGTTTCTTGTAGCTCAAAGTTACCATGAAAATTTAATATTCCTCGTGCAAAATTAGAGTTAGTATCTAAATAAAGGTTTGGACACAAATCTCGACAACGAAGCGCGATGTGAAAATTATAGACGGATATACATCTGTCTATAATTTTTACTTCTATCTATAGCCCGCGACAGGTTGAGACTCGAGATTCTCGATACGATAGCACAAAAATATAGACCCCCACTGTTTTGGATGTAGGTACATAACATCCGTCATGTTGATTTTGTTTTCACTCAGACCTATCGAAACAATATAAGTACTCAAGTAGTAAGTATATTCGATGACCAGACCATAATCAGTACCCTTATTATAAATGCGAAAGTTTGTTTGTTTGTTGGTTTGTCCTTCAATCACGTCGCAACGGTGCAACGGATTGACGTGATTTTTTGCATGGGTTTAGATAAAATACAGGATACATTAAATACAAATTATACCTATTTTTATTTAATTATATTTATTTATGCTTTATAGAGCAAGTTTTCTAAGAATGCTGTTTGTGTCATTCTAGTAAGTAGGTATGCTTTCTAGATATCCAACAACTACATCCGGCTAAATTAAATTCAAAAGCTTCTGCGTAGTATTGTACGTTGTCTTAATATCATGAAAAATGTAAGATGAGCGAGTGAGGAAAGTTTAAGATGATAGATTACTTTTGTATAAAATTAACCCGAAAACACAAATTTTCTGTACAATAAATATATTTTCGTGTAATCATCATGATCAACCCATCACCGACTCACTACAGAGCACGGGTCTCCTCTCAGAGTGAGAAGGGTTTTGGCCATAGTTTACCGCGCTGGCCATGTGCGGATTGGCAGACTTCACACACCTTTGAGAACATTATGGAGAACTCTCAGGGCATGCAGGTTTCCTCACGATGTTTTCCTTCACCGTTAAAGCAAGTGATATTTAATTAATTAAAACGCACATACATAACTCCGAAAAGTTAGAGGTGCGTGCCCGGGATCGAACACCCGACCTCTGATTAGAAGGCGGACGTCCTAACCATTAGGCTATCATAGCTTGTTGTTGTAAAAGTTGAATTTCGTGTAATAAACAGATAAAATAATAATTAGAATTAGAATTTATTTAGTAGTAGGTAGCAGTGCTTTTAATTTATTTATTTTAAAGCAAATTCTCTTTGGAGGTATATATACATCTATACGAATACTATAAATGCGAAAGTGTGTTTGTTTGTTTGTCCTTCTTTTACGCCCTAACTAAGCAACCAATCAACTTGATTTTTGGCATAGAGATAGTTGAAAGGATGGAAAAGAACGTAAGCTACTTTTTATCCCGGAAAATTCCCACGAGATTTTTAAAAACCTAAATCCAAGCGGACGAAGTCGCGGGCATCAGCTAGTGATGATATAATTTATTTAGTCGTATGTAGAATTTTTAAACCATTTTTCCTCGTGATGTTTTGTGGTGGGCTATGAAAGTAAAGAGAGTGCCTGGGAAGTACGTGAGGCTTGTGAAAGCGATGTATAGACGAGCGAGCACAAGGGTCCGGTCAGAAGCTGGAGTTACAGACAGGTTCAATGTGGAAATAGGTTTGCATCAGGGATCGGCTTTAAGTCCTTACTTGTTTGTCCTGATAATGGATGCTCTGACGTCAAACATACAGGAGCAGGCACCCTGGTGCATGCTGTTTGCCGATGACATTGTGCTTGTCGGAGAAGATGCGACCGAAGTCCAGAACAGACTATGTAGCTGGCAAGAGAAATTGGAAAGTGTTGGCCTAAGGATCAGCCGAACTAAGACAGAACATTTGTTCTGTGACTTCGGTGGCCCCTCCAGTTTCTCTGAAATTGCTCTAGATGGCATAACCTCACCTGTTTGTTCCAATTTCCGGTACCTCGGTTCGCTCTTCCAAAAAGACGGTAATATTGACCGAGACGTGAACAATAGAATGAATGCGGGATGGATGAAATGGCGACAGGTCTCAGGTGTTACATGCGACCCGCAAATGCCCCTTAAACTTAAGGGGAAAATCTATAAAACAGTCGTTAGACCTGTCACATTGTATGGTTCAGAATGTTGGGCGGTAAAAGGGATGGATGAAAGGCGAGTATATGCGACTGAAATGCGAATGTTGAGATGGATGTGTGGTGTGACAAGGATGGATAAGATAAGAAATGAATATAAAAGGGGTAGTTTGAAAGTAGCGCCAGTGGTAGAAAAGATGAGGGGTAATAGGCTGGCATGGTATGGGCATATAATGCGGAGGGAAGAAAGCCATGTCACTAGAAGAATGTTAAGTATGCATGTGGAAGGAAAAAAGAGGAGAGGACGACCAAAGAAAAGGTGGATGGATTGCGTGAAAGAGGATATGCGTAAAAAAGAAGTGGATGATACGTTGACGAATGACAGGAATGAGTGGAAGAAGAAGACATGTTGTGCCGACCCCACGTAGCGTGGGATAAGGTAAGGAAGAAGAAGAAGTAGAATTTTTAAACCAATGATAGATTCTTAGCCAACGCATTGATTTTAAAAACTCAAATTAGATTTTGTAGAAATTATAACTTGAATAAATATTTTATTTGATTTATTTTTATTATTATTAAACTTATAAAAACTACATATTATTATTTCTGCTACATTCAGTACCACAAAAACCATAGTCGGTTTTACTGAGCACTGTGTTAACTTAATATAGAAAGTATATTATAATATGACTGTTTGAGTTATTTTACAGCAAATTTGTTTGAAAGTACTTATTATGATTTTATGATATAGAATAGCCACAAGGAACCTCCTAATGACGTAAAATTATTCGAAATGTAAGAGCAAGAATATCATATTATACTAATTGGCTTTTAGCTAAAGTCACTCCCAGTTCGGCTACTTAGAGGATAGAAGCTTATTTATTTTGTTTCTGAAGTTAGGTACACTAAGCCACTTTTATGTTCTCATTTGGTATGAAATATCTAATCTTGTTCGGATAAGTTACGGTGAAGATTTCAATTATTTAGATAGGTAATTTTATCTTCAATATCAAACATAAAATCTATATTAGGTACCTATATCAAAGGAAAAGGTGACTGACTGACTGACTGATTTATCAACGCACAGCTCAAACTACTGGAAGGATTGGGCTGAAATTTGGCATGCAGATAGCTATTATGACCGGTAAGAACCTCAGTAGTTGCTCTTTTCACAACTACACCATCTTGTTTGCAACTGAAAGTTCAGCCGGTTGCTTCCACGCAATTTTGTCACTAAAGAATCTTACTTACTTAATACTAGATTATGCGCGCGACTTAGTCCGCGCGGACTTCAGAAATTTCAAACCCTCATTTAACCCACTTGGGGGTCAAATTTTGAAAAATTATTTCTTGGTGGATACAAAGAACATACCCTTCAAGTTTCATATCACTAGGACCAGCAGTTTAGGCTGTGCGTTGATATATAAGTCAGTCAGTCAGTCTGTCAGGACTTTGAATTTTATATATACAGATAATAGCTTCGACTTGATAAGTGTGTTTTCCGCAATGTTTTTTTGTGTAATGGCAAATCTAAAATTTTTGGAACCGTATTCTAAAACTAAATAGGTACAGGACTTATGGGGTTATTTGCCCAGAAAATATACCGAAATAGCCCACGCGTCATTTAGTCACACAACCCCTCTGTTCCCATTTCCTGTAGCTCAAAAGCTTAGATCAAACAATCAAATATATAGATAGACGTGTATTACTCTAAATATGTACCTTATCTAGCTTAATGCTTTTATCTCTATCATTCTAATCCATTTAATATTTTTTGTGCTCGTAAGAATATTACAAGGAAAGGCGTTTTCTACTAAGCTAGCGTATTCTAATATCCGGTGACAATCAAGAATATTTTATTCTTCTTCTATATCTATGATATAAAAATGAATCACTAAATGTGTTGCTCATCGCAAATCTCGAGAACAGCTGAACCGATTTCGCTAATTCTTTTTTTAATAATATTCCTTGAAGTAAAATTGTGATGGTTCTTACGGAGAGAAAAATTTAATTTTTTTTTTGGCTCCGAACACAATCCATACTAATATTGTAAATGCGAAAGTATGTCTGTCTGTCTGTCTGTCTGTCCGTCTGTCTGTCTGTTTGCTAGCTTTTCACGGCTCATCCGTTTTACCGATTTTGATGAAATTTGGTACGGAGATAGCTTGCATCCCGGGGAAGGACATAGGCTACTTTTTATCCCGGAAAATCAAAGAGTTCATCATCATCATCTAGTATTACATAAATTGATTTAATATTATAAATAAGAAATAGTGTCTGTCTGTTCTGTTACATTTTCACGGGCCACCCGCTTAACCTATTTTGATGCTTGGTATAGGTACAGATCTTGCATCCTGGAGATAGGCTACTTTTTGTCGCTGAAAATCAAAGAGTTTCCACGGGACTTCTAAATATCTTAAACCCATGTGGAAAGAGTCGACGGGGGCATCAACTACTTGGTACAGAGATAGTCCGCATTTTGGAAACGGACGTAGGCTACTTTTTATCTCGGGAAATCAAGGATTTTCCCGAGATGACGGTAGGTAGGTATATTGTTTCATATTATGATACACGGCGGCGGAGGTAATTATGCGAAGCGCTTTCAAGCTACTCCACAGAAATTGTAACGTATTTTATCTCTCTCTAGAATAAATTCAATTTGCCAGAGGAAGCCACCCTAATGATCATATTCTGTACTTGATGTGTAATGTTTCGAGTTCACCCACGAATATCATATTAACACTAGCTGATACCCGCGACTTCGTCCGCGTGGAGTTTAAAAATCCCGTGGGACCTCTTTGATTTTCCGGGATGAAAATAGCCTATGTCACTCTCCAGGTTTTTATCTATACCCATGCAAAAAACCACGTCAATCCTTTGCACCATCATCAACCAATAGACGTCCACTGCTGGACATAGGTCTCTTGTAGGGACTTCCACACGCCACGGTCTTGCGCCGCCTGGATCCAGCGGCTCCCTGCGACTCCTCTGATGTCGTCCGTCTACCTAGTGGGGGGTACGGAACCCTAATAAAACGTGGTACATACCTAAACTTTCTTCTTATATTTTCCGATCTATTCTGTGTAAAAAATCAAGATAATTATTTATATTGTTACCTACGTTATTTTCTTTTATACTTCGCTTTTTTCCTAGAACTCTGCGAGTAGCCGAGTACTATATCGCAGATAACACCATGCCAAGAGCGTAGGTCGTACACTTAGCTGATTCCAGATTATTATCCAACTTTTATGTCTCTTCCGTTTAGTTTGCTTATTTGTCCTTTATTTGCATTGGCCAAAATAACACAGTATCTAGGTACATTCTATTTTACTAATTTATGCCTCTGGTTACGTTATATCCGTTCATTATAGAGGTTGAGCCACAAAGAAGTACCTCAAGAGTATATACAAGGTTTTGCATGACAACAAAATCGTAAAATGTTAGAGGGGGACAGGGGAAAATGCTTTGTTGTGATTGATGGACTCAAAAGTCACGTAATTAAGACAATGTACGGAATGAGCGTACCGAACGGGCGTGGGCTGACTTTTATGGTACGACTAGCTGATGCCCGCGACTTCGTCCGCGTGGATTTACGTTTTTCAAAACCCCGCGGGAACTCTTTGATTTTCCGGGATAAAAAGTAGCCTATGTCTTAATCCAGGGTATAATATATCTCCCAGCCAAATCCGTCCAGTAGTTTATGCGTGAAGGAGTAACAAACACACTCACACACACATACAAATTTTCGCCTTAATTATATTATTATAGTCGGGATTACACCTACCAAGTAGTTAAGCGAGACAGTAAAATGACAGAGACAGTGTTGTGGCTGAGAAATTGGCGAAATTGCATTCGTTAAAGTGTTTATACCAACCGAGTACTCGGCCGAGGACACTGACTTGCCACTGTACTCGTTAGGTGTAATCGTACCATTATGCTGAGCAACTGCCTAAGCTTGGCGATCGGGGATGTCCGGCTATTAGGCGTCTATAGATGGTGGTCTGTGGGTTGAGCTAAGCGTTGAGCACTAAGCTGACATCACGTAAGGTCAGTTGATTGAAAGAAACAAAGAAAGAAAAGACGTTTATTTAGCAAACCGTGCCACACTTCACCTCTTAAAACTAAGTGTTGGTTATTCCGGCGCTTCTTCCACCTAAGCATAAGCCCAATGATTATAGTGTGTTTATTTGAAATAGCAAATACTGCTAAATTTTTTCCGGCTTTTCTTGTCAAAAAAATTGAATCTGCTTTCCGAACCGCTATTAGAGTTTCGATTAAAAACGCTCATAAATCACAGAAAGAAAAAAACGTTTATTTTTGAAATCACCGGACAAATTTCGATGATGGATAATTATAAAATTATAAGTACGAAAAGTTGTAGAGTTTCAAGATCAAGACGCGTCGAAGAGCATCAGCATCGGCGATCATACTAACGTATAAATAAGAGAAGCGGGTAGCTGATGACCTTCTTCAAACACGTCTTTTATAATACATCTATTCTTCTATGCAGAGACCAATATATTTTAAATTGGAAAATTGTATTGGACAATACAGAGACAGACCAACTGAATCTCGGCATCGTGGGGCGTGGAAAAGAAATCCTTTTGTAGAGTTCTGTTGTTCAGTTTCATTGCGTACACAAGTGACCGGAAGGCAGTTGCCAGTTATGGTGGCCAGCATAATCAGCTTAGACATTCAATGAGGTGTACTTACTGGGTTTAAGGTGTACTTACGTACACCTTAAACCCAGTTTTCACTAGCCCTTAAATCCTCTTCAACCTAGTTGCCTGGTAGAGATCGCTTCACAGCGATAAGGCCGCTGATTGTATGTTCTTCTTGTACATGTTTCTTTTTGTGTCTTTTTATTTTTTTTTATTTTTTGGTGTACAATAAAGAATAAAAAAAAAAAAAAAAAAAAAAAAAAAAAAAAAAAAAAAAAAAAAAAAAAAAAAAAGAGGTTTCCCTTCTAGTAGTCTGGACTCTGGGTACCTTGCCGCGATACAGTTATTTGGCTTAAAATTATAGTATAGATGGGATATCATCACTGGATATCACTCACATAATTCAGAGTTACATGAGTAATGGCATCCAATTAGTGAGTTTGTTTTTATATTATTAATATATTTATTTTATTTTTATATTATACTTTTATTATTTATCTTCTAAATATATAAAAGCAACAGTTGACTAACTGACTGACTGACTGATCTGTCAACGCACAGCTATCCACGGGACGGATCGGGCTGAAATTTGGCATGCAGATAGCTATTATAATGTAGGCATCCGCTCAGGAAGGATTTTTGAAAATTCAACCCCTAAGGGGGTAAAATAGGGATTTTTGTAGTCCACGCCGAAGAAGTTGCGGACATCAGCTAGTTCCTTTATAAAAGCGGCTTTGAACCATAAACATCTAAACAACAGAACATTAATAGCTGTCGGAGTCAGTGGGTCCGTCGATTTGTATCCGTAATTTGCCTCAAACGGCGCGCTTCCCGTTGAATGCCTAGGTCGAGGAGCCGTAAGCGACTCATTATGAGATTCCGGCCCTGGCCTCACAAATGCACGAGACTATGAAATGGGACATTTGACGTTATTGAATATAATAGCTGGGTGAAAATGACTTCCAATGAACCAAAAGCTTAATTTGCTGTAATCCGCTGAACCAGGTCGAATCTGTATCGCCCTCCCACTGCTAAACATGCAGGAAGAAGCAGCCACCAGGCAAGCAATACGCACCACCACCACGCAGCACCACACAAATCCCAAACACAATCGACGCACGTTTCGCCCCGACACCGGAGCATCCTCAGGAGATGTAGACCTTACAATGCACAATTGCAAAGTCAATTGCTATGCTTTTGCTTTTTTTGGCTTTGCAATTGTGCATTGTAAGGTAAAGCAAGTGATACTACACCTATAATAATCGGTCAAAATTCATAATTCTAGGTCAAGGAAGTAAACTATAGGTTTTAATTTCCTTGATTGGTCTTGACACAAGAACGACAGACAGACAGACAACGAAGTGAGGGTCTTCTAAGGGTTCCTTTTTCCTTTAGATGTACGGAACCCCAAAAAAGTATTTCAATCTGAAATCTATGGTACAATTAATTAATATTAGGTATTAATTAATAGGCAAGCAACACAAAAACCAACAGTTTACGCACTCGAGTTGATTGGAACGTAACAAATTGGTTTCGGTGACCTTTTTGGTCACGTGAGGAGATTTTTTCACCATCCGAAACGTTTGGGAGGTTTGATTAAAAAGATTTGGTTTAGGTATTTGAAAAATCAACTTCAGCTGGCCTTTTTCTTTGCGAGCTATTCGGACAATTTGCTTTTTTTGTTCAGTACGGTCTATCAAGTATTTATTTTCAGAGACGCAATTTTCGCACCCTTGAAATTTATTTTTTGTTATTTGATTTGGTATTTTTTTGTACTTTACTTGCTTGTTTTTGGTTCTAACTGTATTATTTGAATTTGATATGTAGGTATATCTACTGGCTATACTTTGGATCAATGCTCTGTTACCACAAGGGAATTACTTTTTAGTTAAAAGCAAATGCATGTAAAGAGGTCTTACATATACATGTTTTAGGTAGGTATATACTTCGGTGGTACGTATAATCCGTGACAGGTCGAGATGGCAACCGTCTAAGTTGTGAGTGTATTTTGCCGGACAGCTTGTGAAGTTCCAGCGAGAAGAACAAGAAAGAGGGCAGTTCGCTACTGCCCTTGACAGCTCGAACTTCGTCTCTCGCAGCAGTCCCGTCGTGACCACGACCCGTGCAATTGGGTTGAAATATCGACAAATAAAAACAAAAATTAATCGTGGTATGTACCCGTTATATACATTAAAATATATCGTTAAACCACGAAATAAGCTTAAAATCATTAAAATCATTTGACAACAAAGTGATCCTATAAGGGTTCCGTTTTTCCTTTTGAGGTACGGAACCCTAAAAAGGTAGTTGGCCAAGTAATCCCGGGAAAAGACAGGCTAATTTTTATCCCGGAAAATCAATGAGTTCCCGCGAGATTTTTTAAAAACCTAGATCAACGCAGACGAAGTCGCTGGCATCAAGTAGTAACATATAAATATTTGGAGCAGTTTTCGTAATTTATTTCTATCGAGAAAATTGTATCCAATCGTGTTTCCATTCCATGAGAAAAGATTAAAGACCCAAAAAGAAGAAAGAGCCAGCAAGATACTCTCAAAAGAATACCTTAATATTACATACAAGGATATTATGATCAAAGAAGCGTTGTAATAGAAGTATTTATGAGTATTGATTACATCTGATGAACTCATTATTATTTCCGACTAGGAAATAGCAACCAAAATAATATTATATATGACATAATCTTCGTAAACTGTACTAAATATCTTCTTATAAGTCCGAAAGTATGCCAGCTCAATAAGCTTCCTTGAAATTTCCTTGAAGTGTAGAAAAACACTATTATGAAAATTATAAAAAATACTTATGCCTGCTTGTTTGCATCTTACTCCCTTCTTAGCATCCCAATCTACCTAAAGGAAATCTACCTACATAGGATACTATTTATTCCGGCATAACAAAGGAGTAGGTAAGGAGAAGTAAAGGAGAGTAGTAGTACCTATACTAGAAGGATTTTAAAGAATCAATTTTTTCCCCACCCAAAACCAACCGATAAAAACCAATTTTTCATGAATAAATATTTAAAATATATTTAAATAAATAGTCATCGCGATAAGTATACCTACATAGAAACGTATAAGAACTTGGGCAATACTAAGCAAGTGGTGGCACTTATGGATGACGATACGTGCATCAACTGCGGTAAATGCTCTATATCCCCAGTACCGGACTCAGGATACCAGGCTGAGTTTGATCCCAAAATTCATATCTCACGTGTAATAGATGATTACACGGTTTGTAACAATACTGAGGAAATAAGATAAAAAGTTGAAAACCAAAACCCGACTACGGTCGTCGTCTTAATAAACGCTGAAATATTATAGTAAAATTCTGTTTCGGTCTCTTGGTATATTTTAATAGTATACTATAATATATTTTATTATGAACACAGTATTTTTTTCACTTTCATTTGACATTTCACTCGATACAATAGCAAAAAAAAAAATTTGAGACCCCTAATTTTTTTGGATGTAAAATCCGTCAGATCGATTTTTTTCGTATAAAATGTAGCCTGTGTCACCCGAACCATGACAAAGAATCAATTGACATCTCACTCATCAAAATCAGCTCAGTAGTTTAGCCGCTATAGTGGAACACACATAAATACAAACAAACATACATACAGAGACTGCCAAAATCATAAACCCTTCCTTTTGGCTTTGCCGTAGCTGGGTAAAAAAGAAAACTATATAATATATAGGTATATCTACATGAAAAAAATGTTATCACTAATAATTATATAATAATATATACACCGAAAAGTATAATTTTAGAACAGTATCTATCCACATAGTAAAGTCTATCTCTCGTCTATAAAACATACAAAAAAAATTATCATATAAATATATATATATATATATATATATATATATTTATAAAAATTTATACACCGTCTAAATGGTTTTTACCTCGCTTACTACAAGCTCAAACCGCTTAGGCATGTACATTATACACTCTAGTTCAGATTTTGCATGTACGTTTTTTCTACACAGTTGACTTGATTCTAAGTAAATAATTCCCAGAAATTCTACCCGAGCAAAGCCGGGGAGGGTGCTTGTGTTTTGTGAAATTAAACGACCTGCTAAATAGCGGGTTATTCAAGAAAATAATATAGATGAATTTCTTTAGAATGTTTTCCGTAGTCGTACAGTTTTCAACTGACCTATTAGTATTTAATATATTCAAACTTACCTTAGAATAACTTCAAAGTTTCAAGCACTTTGAGCAGAAATTATTTATAAGTTTATTCAATTGTTGTTAATTACATTCTTAGTAATAACACAAGTTTTTTTTAAACATTTATATGAATAAAACTTATTTCACACACTTTTATAGTAAAAATACAACAACACTCAAATCAAAATATACACAGTCAAGTTTTCTTTCAAATAGTTTTCCTTTTTAATTTTAATATTATAGAGTTACCACACAATATACGGATATCTTAATAAAAGTTTCCGCGAAAGTATTCTTTAATACAACTACGTAAAACTTCAATTCGCGATCGCTATTCGCCACGGTGCATGCGTGCGTCGTCTACAAAAGCTGTATTCAGAATCGCTTCACGCTGAAAACTGAAGTAAATAAGGGTTGTCACCAAGGAGAAAAATTAAAGTACAGTGCGCGGCAGAAATATTGTAACATCGCTTCGACCTTTAGAAAGACACAACGGTTTCATAGAGCGTTGTCTCTTTCGTTGATACCGACAAAACGTCACATAAGTATGAGTGAAGGAGACACCGCTCTTCAAATCTCATTCTAAAGGTCGATGTACAATATTTCTAGCCGGCTAATGTAATAAAGGTTGCTAACTAAAAGCTGAAGAGTAGAGTCAGAGTGACTATTTTTATGTGATTTATGCCAATTCTCTATCAATGTTAGTTATTGTAATTATTATTACCTTTCCTACTATTTTGTTTCAAGTATGACGATTATGGCCTTTGTCGTTATGCGCTATTCTGGTAAAAAGTAGGTACGTAAGTTCTTTAATAATGCCGTATGTATTACTTGAATTGACTAGTTTTATAAGTTTTTGCTTATCACCATTTTTTATTAAGTAAGTATAATACTTAGGTATACTCGTAAAGTACCTAAGTACACTAATCTTTTTGGCGAGAATATAAAAATGTATCACTTCTTTTCTTAACAAACAAAAAGTGCCTTTTTCCTTCCAAATAAAATAAAATCATGCTTTATTTTAAAACTGACAACCCTGGTTATTTTCACATAGACTACGCGCAGTTTCCCCTTTTATTCATACTGATATCGTCTTTATGCCCGCTGTAGTTAAAGTTCACTATTGTTTGCTCCGATATGATAATAATGCCCTTAAGTAGTGCTAAAAAGTTAAAATACTTGCGTAGAGATAAACTTGGAAGTGTCGAAGTGAATCATATAAAAGTGTCTATGATGTGTAAATTGTTACCGTTTGTGTTTTATAGTTTTACTGCTCTTTCTTCTTAATAAACATATTTTCTGTTTTATTAGAATTTCATCTGTAGAGCTTTTATTAAAGAATATAATTTAGTCATAAAATTTAAACGTGACTGATATTCATTCATGAGTCTACCTCTTTTCTAAATAGTTTACCTCGGCTCGGCCAGTGGCGCTTGTAAGTTAAAAAATAATATAGGCAAGGAGCTTTTATAAGCGTCCAAGCATTTTTAGACAATTTAAATCCAAACCATATAATAACACACTTCTAAAATTAATATATTAACAGAAGGAAATAAGTTAAGAAAAGCTAATACCATTAAATTTTGCTTATTTAGAAAACCTTGTTCATTTCAATAAATTATGCGTAAGCACCTAGTTAGTATGAAAATAATGTTTCCGGTAAGAACTGGCTTAATGATAAGGGGTATAACAATATAGTCATAACCCTTAAGTTTACTTAGTGAAAGGGCACATTAAAACCCCGTTAGAAGCACTTTAGAGAATTAAACCTTTAAACACTTAGGTATCTATTTGATCTAGGATTCCATTCCTTGTTAAAAGAGTAGACTACACCTTTAATTATACTCGACTTCATTTCTATTTTTTTCTGTTCGAAAAAATTTTCTAAATAAAGAAAATTTTCAACTCCAAATTAATTTTTGTTAATAATCCTCAGCTAAAATTAAAATGTTATAAACTCAGCTGGTCTTAGAATTATAATCTAAATATACCTATTAAACGAAAAGGTGACTGACTGACTGATTGATCTATCAACGCACAGCTTAAACTACTAGACGGATCTAGCTAAAATTTGGCATGTAGAAAGCTATTATGATGTAGATATCCGATAAGAAAGGATTTTTGAAAATTCAACCCCTAAGGGGGTAAAATAGGGGTTCGAGATTTGAGTAGTCCACGCGGACGAAGTCGCGTATATAAGCTAGTTAGATATTATTTATTAGATATGGTAGCTGTACATGCTCTGGGGTGCCAGCCAGGTAATCTCCCAGCGTGCTCGGGTGCTGCTGATCCCTTTTCGGGGGTTCTCCGCGTGTCCCTCTGACTAGCAAATGGCACAGTGGACGAAAGCGAAAAACGGACGCAGGCGGCGGCTTGCGTGAGATCGCCGCCTGCTGCCCTGGAAAAAAAAGTCGCAGGATTGATTTCCCGGCTGGCTGCACCGGCTGGATTATTTTAGCAGACTTACCATATTTTACATAAGCTCTACATGGAGACTTTAAAATGACTATCTAGTTAACTAATTGTAACTGTTTGTCTCTACAAAAAAAAAAAAAAAAAAATAGACTTCAAATGTCTATCTTGGAATACTTACACAGGTTATATTTTTATACCTTAAAACTTAAGTAATAAATCATTGCGCAGACTTACCTTCTTTCTATAATATAAAAATGAATCACTAAATGTGTTGGTCATCGCAAATCTCGACAACAGCTAAACCGATTTCGCTAATTCTTTTTTTATAATATTCCTTGAAGTACGAGGATGGTTCTTATGAAGAGAAAAATTTAAAAAAATTGAATCGACTGTTAGGCGGAACGAAGTTCGCCAGGGCAGCTAGTCTACATCTACATCTACACTAATATTATAAAGAGGAAAACTTTGTTTGTTTGTTTGTACTGAATAGGCTCAAAAACTACTGGACCGATTTTAAAAATTCTTTCACCATTCGAAAGCTACATTATCCACGAGTAACATAGGCTATATTTTATTTTGGAAAAAAATAGGGTTCCGTAAGATATTTGGGTTTTTCGGACACAAGGTGTAAAAAATCAACCAGAAAAGTTACTTATTTTGCGTACGCTGCCTAAACTATAAAAGATAGAACCATAAAATGTTCTAATTAATTGTAGATCTTATAAATATCTACAAAAAAGTCCGCGACACACTATACCCATCTATGTCGAGTGAGGCACAGCAACCATTTTTTTATTTAAAAATCTTGAATTTTTTTTGGACTACATTTAAACGCGTTTATTTTACTCATGCTATTAATGCTTATCAAAATAAATGATTTCATCACTAAGAACAGTTTATGGAGATAATATTTGGTCTTTGAATGATTAAAATTGGACGTTTGGTTTTGAAGTTATGGCGAAATTAAAATATTACGATTTCTGCTGCACGGCCCGTTTAATAATATTATATAAAGAGGTAATGTCGTTAAGTTTGTTTGTAGGGGGTAATCTTTAGAACTACTGAACCGATTTTAAAAATTCTTTCACCAGTAGAAAGCTACATTATTCCTGAGTGACATAGGCTATACGGGATCTTTAAAAACCTAAATCTACGCGGGCGAAGCCGCGGGGATCAGCTAGTAAAATATATAGACGTACCTATCACATTTCGCACTTTCTTAGTTCTAAATAGGAAGTACCTACTAAAACTCCATGAAAACAAGACCGGTCAATGCGCCAATAAACTACCAACTACCAAGACGCTACCAATAAAACTTTCTATTACAGACAATAGTCTATAATGTCGCGGAGTTATGGAGGTGAACACCGTTGAGTTAAAAACGATAGAGAAACAGATCTCATACAAAAGGCATAAAAAAGCTTACATCTAATTTTGCAACAAAAATACCATCAATTCAATCAATTACACGAATTGAGATTGTTGATGCAGTTTTTTCAGAATCGATAAGCAAAGGTGAGTGTGATTGTCATATTACGACGATAAAGTCGAAGTCAAAGGCAAAGTCAAATTATTTATTCAGAATAAGTATCTTACGCTTACTGATGGTCAAAATAATGATGTGGTGGTTAATTAATTACGTACTTAAAACTAAAGCTACGAGGGTTCCAGGGTAGGCCTACAGATCCAGCACCACTTATATCTGCATGACAAAAAGTATGACTAGTCCTTTTTAGGGTTCCGTAGCCGAATGGCAAAAAACGGAACCCTTATAGATTCGTCATGTCGCTGTCTGTCCGTCTGTCCGTCCGTATGTCACAGCCACTTTTTTCCAAAACCATAAGAGCTATACTGTTGAAACTTGGTAAGTAGGTGTATTCTGTGAACCGCATTAAGATTTTTACACAAGAATAGAAAAAAAAAACAATAAATTTTGGGGTTCCCTATGGGGAACCCCAAAATTTAACTTAGAACTGAAACTCAAAATATTTTTTTTCATCAAACCCATACGTGTGGGTATTTATATATATATAGATACGTCTTCAAAAATGATATTGAGGTTTCTAATATCATTTTATCTAAACTGAAAAGTTTGCGCGAGAGACACTTCCAAAGTGGTAAAATGTGTGTCCCTCCCCCTGTAACTTCTAAAATAAGAGAATGATAAAACTAAAAAATATATATGATGTACACTACCATGCAAACTTCCACCGAAAATTGGTTTGAACGAGATCTAGTAAGTAGTTTTTGATTTATCGTGCAAAATGTCGATAAAATACTATTGTACTACGGAACCCTCAGTGCGCGAATCCGATTCGCACTTGGCCGGTTTTTATCACCAGTGACTTGAACCTGTGAAGCGGTTTTGTGGGACATCATTGCCTCTAGTACACAACACCTTTCTGGTGAACATAAAAATAGTGTTCATCTTGTCAGAACAAGATCAACTTGTTTTATGGCCATCTTAAAACTTACAGTGGTTTACACTTTGAAACCGTAGTAGGTAGTTCTTTCTTAATCACCGTTTTTGGTGAAATAGCTGTAACTAGTGTACCTAAAGTGGATACTTAAAAAAAACGTTTGAATTTTTAGATCATTTATTTTAGTTAATTTTAGGAATTGTGTATTTTAAATATGATAATCATCATCATGATCAACCCATCGCCTGCTCATTACAGAGCACGGGTCTCCTCTCAGAGTGAGAAGGGCTTTGGCCATAGTCTACCACGCTGGCCATGTGCGGATTGCTAGACTTCACACACCTTTGTGAACATTATGGAGAACTCTCAGGTATGCAGGTTTCCTCACGATGTTTTCCTCCACCGTTGAAGCAAGTGATATTACT
The DNA here is from genome assembly GCF_902806685.2 of Maniola hyperantus. Classification (NCBI taxonomy): domain Eukaryota; kingdom Metazoa; phylum Arthropoda; class Insecta; order Lepidoptera; family Nymphalidae; genus Maniola; species Maniola hyperantus. Next base: position 13,138,731 of record NC_048540.1, on the reverse strand, counting down.
TAAAATTACTTTAAACGCACATAACTCCGAAAAGTTAGAGGTGCGTGCCCGGTATCGAACCCCCGACCTCCGATTAGAAGGCGAACGTCCTACTTGCTAGGCTATTGCAGCTTAATATGATAATAGATTGGGTATAAATCTCAATATACCACCCTGTATGATATATTCCATGCATGAAACATATATTAATGCAATCACTTGCTAAATTCCAGGTTTGTTTACATGGATGTCATAACATCTTAACATACCCTGCGAAGGGAGAATACATTACTTGAATACTAATAAGTTGTATAATGGTTATTTATAAGTTCGTTAGTTAACCCTGCTATGATATAACAAAGTTAATTAATCATCACTACCAAAGAATTTAGATTATGTATAGAAATAGTAATGGAGTGTGATCTTGTCGCAGATGACTAATGGGACATCTGCAGTGCGTATAATTAAAAAAGATTTACTATTTTAATTTACTTTACTATTTGTATACCTAAGTGCTACTGTTAATTGACATTATTTAGGACTTGATTCATAACTGCCAGGTAATTAAAATTCTGTAACCGCAACATATGTAAAGCCAAGGAAAGCGGGGATGTTAGGTGGCCAGAAAGAATAACAGAAAATATACTAAAAATATTTTATTTTTCTACCGACATAGCGACATTAACATTCTTGTAGTGAAACAAGAGAGTCCTAGCAAATAAAATGAAATAACCTACTTACAAACTATTTATTCAAACATCAGTCATGCCAGCCACGTTTTCACAGAATAATAAAATGGCGCTAAAATGAACTTTCATTTGCTTGACCATTTCATATATTATACGACGGATCAGCGAACTTTGTAGAACAGACTCGGCCACATCCCCTAGTAAAGCGCTATTACATCTATGTCAATGATATTATTATAAAACTCCAGACTGGCAAAGTTCATACAATTGTATTTTAAAAATCAATTTATTTCTATCAGTTAAAAATTATTTGGTGATTGAAAAATCGGGCCTTAAAATGTAAATCAAGATTGGTTTATATCAGTTCGCTGAATACAATATTATTCGTAAATGGAATTACGCTTCCCTGTCCTAAATTCTCCATAGTAATATTTACAAACACGATGCCTAATTCGTAAAGTTTTCCACTCAATGAATAACAACTTATTCTTATATAATAGCAATGTAGTCTCAAATTCATACCACGCTAACCGAAATATTTCAGTCAAATAACTTTCCATAGGTCCCATTTGTAACTTGTTTCTTACAGCGAGTGATTTCAAATGATTGCTTTTGTGCGAATAATATTCTGTAAATACTCCTATCTTTCAGAATTAAGATTGGAGTCTTTCATATTTTAAGCTTGTTATGGTATCATGGTTGGATTTATTCGAATGTGAAATTTGAAATGAAGGTAGGTAAATAATATTGTAAGTATATGAAATAGATCGTATTATGAGATTTCGTCCGCAACTACTTTAGTCGTAGTATTCTGGTCTTCATATTTTATGAACCTATTGAATGAAAATGACTGAAACATTTGGACTGAATTTTGTGTGAGACTAGTAGGTGCCCGAGACTTCGTCTGTGTAAAATTTCTGGTTTCTCATGAGACAAGAAATTTTCCCGCTGCAAAAGTCCTCACTTACATTACACACCCTGTCTTACTTTAAGGTACGAGGTAACGCAGAATACATAAATGCCGATTTTCATATTATTTCTAACTTCAAAAACACATGACTTTCTCACAACCTTTTAACCAACATTTGACATTTTCGCTAAATCTTTTCTTAGCTGATACTTACTTACCCCTTAAAAATAACCTACCTTCCAAATTTCAAGTTAGCAATCCATCTAGTTTACCACCGTTAACGGGGAATTTTCCAAAATAACTTATACTTACAGATTTTTACCACTTAGGTAGGTGAAATTTCAAAAAAAAAATCTTGGTCGATACTATATACCTACTCTTTACAAAGAACACACCCTAAAAACTTCATGTCTCTAGAACCAGCGGCTTAGGCTGTGAGTTGATATATATAAGTCAGTCAGTCAGTCAGTCAGGACTTTGATTTTTATATATACAGAAGATTGGGCTAACGAATGACGCACGAGGCATTCTAGAAAATTAACCATTTAGTCTTTGACCGAAAAATAATTTGTCTTTCTTTTGATACTTTTCTACTGATTGCCTTGGTAAAAGAAAATTGGAAAATATTTATTTTTGTTTCATTACACATAGATTCGTTGATAGTTATAAAGGCTACTCGTGCAAGGCAAAGGTAGCAAATAAATATTCAGTAGCTGCTAGATTAAAATTGATGATTTGACCCATTTGTGTCCAATCAACTGCTTTGATTGTCAACGCTAATTGACAAAAATACCTGGTGGAAATAATATTACGTGAGAAAATTCTTAAAAAAACCGGCCAAGTGCGAGTCAGGCTCGTACAATGAGGGTTCCGTACTACAGTCGTATTTTTTCTATATTTTGCTAGATAATTCAAAAACATTAAAAAACAATACATAAAAATAAATAAAAAACTGTTTTAGAATGCACAGGTGAAGACCTTTCATATAATACCCCACTTGATAAAGTTATCTTACTTAGAAAATTGAAAATACTAATTAGGTATTAGTTCATGACCACAATTTAATTTTTTTTGTCAGATGTAACCACAAATTCACGGTTTTCAGATTTTTCCACGAATGTCAGCAATAAGATCTTACTTACCTGCCAAATTTCATGATTCTAGGTCAACGGGAAGTACCCTGTAGGTTTCTTGACAGACCGACAGACAGACAGACAGAAAGTGATCCTATAAGGGTTCCGTTTTTCCTTTTGAGGTACGGAACCCTAAAAACATCGTCATACTTCATCACAACCCATCGCCAATCGCAAATCCGCTAAGGACGGATCTCCTCTCGGGCATGCATATCTATTTGCTCACAATATTTTCCTTCAGCATTATGTAAAGCAGTGATATTATTAGTTGCTTAAAACGCTTTATTTCCAGCTAGTTAGATGTAGGTAAGTAGGTACATACATAGGTACCCTGAGTTCGAAGCCCCGACCCCTATACATGAGGTTGCAAGTGAGTACTTAAAACAGACATAACTCGTACATAACATAGTTAGAGGCGCGTACCCAATACTAAACTCCAGGTTCCTTGAACAAAAGGCCTAGCCACTAGTGACTAGGTTATCACTGCTTCTATTGATTACTAGCTTCATTGATTTATTAACTAAAATCAATGACTAGCTACGCGTGGACTACATAAACTTCGAACCCCCATTTAACCCAGTTGGGGATAGAATAGGCTACTTGACATTTTTTTTAAGTTGGTCTTAAATGGTTAATATTTGTCCTATTATATCAAAAAAATTAACACTATATTTTTTTGCGCCCTAAAAACCGTAAAATTGCATTTGTAAACAACAGTATAACCACAGGGTTATACTGTTGTTTACAAATGCATGACGTCAGAGCACAGATAATCTATCGGCCAAACATGGCCGACAGTGTTTTCACCTGTCTAAGAAAAATATTTTTTTAAATTAAAGTTTTACGGTTTTTAGGGCGCAAAAAAATATAGTGTTAATTTTTTTGATATAATAGGACAAATATTAACCATTTAAGACCAACTTAAAAAAATTGTCAAGTAGCCTATTTTTAAAAATCCTTTCTTAGTTGATACCTACTCTTTACAAAGAACACACCCTCCAAATTTCATGTCTCTAGGACCAGCGGTTTAGGCTGTGCGTTTATATATAAGTCAGCCAGTCAGTCAGCCAGTCAGAACTCTGAATTTATAGGTACAAATTATAAAAATATATTACAATATTATCTTAGTGTACCCTGAGATAAAACGAACTCCATGAAAAAACCAAGGCCAGGCCAAGTAAAGCCAAGACGGCAATCTCCACTAATTCTAAGCTTATTAAAAAGGACCGTTTCAGCCAAATAACCGGCCACGATAAGCCCCATAGGGACTCCAGAATTACTTTCCCTGTAATAATAAGTGCGTTCACTCCAATGTTTGTACCGGGTTCGCTCTATGGGGCCTGTTACACTATCAATACCGTATTTTTTTCCTTATTATTGAGTGCCAATTAGCTACTCAATTGTATTACGATCTAGCCTAATTTATGACTAATAAGTAATTTTATTTTAACCTAAACTTCTAAATTATCTTTATACTAAGAAATTGTCCATTGACGCATGTTAGTCTTTCATGATTAGAGATACACTTTGTTCACGTGTTCTTTCCGCATTTACCCTATGTACACTATCACTTATCACTATAGGTACATTAACTCAAAAGATTTGGTCCTTTTCAGTCTTCTCACTGTCCCCGTTAATCAATATCCCCGTATCGCAGGATTTAAAGGACATCCGGATATTGCGATACTGTCAATACCATCAATATCTGACATCACATTCTGTCACATGTATCCACTACAAAATATGTTTTAGTTTTAACTTTAAGTTATTGATACATGAATAAAAAAATAAATATTTCCTCGATACAGGATCGCAATATCGTTGAGCAGTCAAAGGTTATTTAAGAGGTGGTAATTTTTCAAGAGAGTTTCGTATGAGATTAGAGAGAATGAGTTCGGAATGATACCAATACCGATATGCCATTTCCATCATATTAGATATAATACTATACTATGTTGCTATATTAAATGAGCAATGTACCAATTCAGCATTGACAAACCAAATTATAACTTACTTATATTAAGACTAGCTAATGCTCGCGACTTCGTTTGCGTGGATATAGGTTTTTTTTAAATCGCGTAGGAACTCTTTGATTTTCCGGGATAAAAGTAGCTTAGTGTTAATCCAGGGTATACCTCATCTATCTTTATTCTGAATTTGAGCCAAATCCGTTCAGTAATTTTTGAGTGAAAGGGTAACACACACACACACACACACAAACACACACACACACAACTTACTTTCGCCTTCATAATATTGTTAGTATGATGCATCGAGCGATGGTGTGATGTGATTGAATGACCGCGCACTTATCGCGTGAAAATATTGATAGTGTGACAGGCCTCTATTGAATGTTGAATTATATCCGGGTGGAAAAGTACCTATAGGTCTAGATTTAGTTTTCTATAAGCAGCTACAGGCTTGAACTTTGTCCTAATAAGCTATAACTTTTATGTCCGACTGAAATTATCTATACCTACTGGCACAAAATTTTGTGGATCATTAGTTTAACTTTTTATTTTATTTTATTACAAGACTAGTTGATGCTCGCAACTTCGTTCGCGTGGATTTAGGTTTTTAAAAATCCCGTGGGAGCCCTTTGGTTTTCCGGGATGAAACGTAGCCTATGTCTTTCCTCGGGATGCATACTATCTCTGTATTTTTCTTTGAGCACCATCCCCGCTGATCATAAAGGTTGCCTGTAAGAGATTGCTTTAGCAATAATGCCGCCTTTGCATCTTCTTTTATTTCAGTTCTTCTCATATTATGTGTTCAATAAAGAACCACTACCTATATTAAAATGCGAAATTGCGTTTGTTTGTTGGTTTGTTTGTTGGCAAAGTGAATTATGAACATAAGTTAGAGCATTTAGAGGATAAGATTAAAAATTTGCTTGGTCTACCATGGAGTCAAATAGAGGAGCCAGTAGATCAGCCAGTACTGTCAGTAGACTCAGTAGAGTTACCTACTTTAACTCTTGAACAAGAATAAATCATAGAAAAGGCATTCGGACCGGGCCCGGGCGGTCTACTACTAGTAGAGAAATTTAATTTAAGGATATACAGGCGCGACGTCCAAACCCTGGCAGGACAAAACTGAGTAAACGATGAAGTGATTAACTTCTACATGAACCTGCTGATGCAGCGGAGGGACGAGCGCAAGCACTTGCCGCGGGTCTGCGCTACTAACACATTTTTCTACCCCAAGCTCATGCAGAGCGGCCAGGCTGGCCTCAAAAGGTGGACCAAGAAGGTGGACATATCCGCGAGAAGAAGATCCACTGCCTCGACAGCATGGGCGGCCAAAACCAAGCCTGCCTTGACGCGCTGCTCAAGTACCTACGCGACGAACACAAGGACAAGAAGGGGCAGCCCTACGACGACAGCGGGTGGCGCACAGAGACTCTCGATATCTCAAATACTCACCCAGGCGCACATGCCGTACCTGAGCCGCAAGGCCGCCCTCGAGATCCTACAGGCGAGGTTGCTGCTCTTAACACTGCGAGTGCACCCACCCTCTGTCATACCCTATAACCTAACTTAAAATATGTGGAAGACACGGTCTGCCCGCGAAATTCAAATTTAATTTGGTTTATCGCAATTTGTATAATACTAATAATACTACTAATGATAGTAAAGAAACCGGTCCCACATGTTACACGATGCGTTAAAATAGATACCGAAAAAAATATCTCAGACCCCAATTTCCTTTGTAACTTGCCGACAGGACATGCTATGTGGATACATTAAGAAGGTCAGTCAAGGGCGGGGCCAGACATTATCCGTAGATAAAAGTTCCTATGTGACCATAAAGAGGCCACATAAGTATAAAAAGGCCCGGGTAGTGGCCATATTATAAATCGTTACAGTGGCTGGCTTTATGATGATAACTCAGATTTCGTGTTATTTTTCTTTTTTCTTCCATGCACGCAGTCAATAAATTAATCTACAGATTACTTTTTAAGAACAAAGGTAGGAACTTAAGGCGATATGCACCCAAAAAACGGTTTTGAGACACATATTATCGTATGTTCAAAGAATCAAGTTTTGACCTCAAAAACTACAAAGTCTTTTATTTTTTAATATTAGGTATAAAAATTAAAGATATTCTTTAGTAAATTACAAGAACCAAAACACGATTGGCACAATTTGGCTATAATTAATAAAAAAAATAATTACAGAAAAAATCGCGAAGTTTCCCCAAAATAATAATATATTTTTACACAACCATTAGGAGAAAAACCAGTTTTGATATAAAACCAATTTCAATAAAATTTCGCATTTACGTTCAACGTTTAATAAACTAAGGGATTACGGTATTATTTTATGGTAAAAGAGCACATAGAATTTTAAATATAAATATATTAAAAAAAAAATATATTTATAAAAAGTGTGCAAAAAATTTGCGCTCGAGCAGCCCAGACTACCCCTCTCGGTCGCCCGCAACGCGTCTTAAGGTCGAGGCCACAACACTGCGGTGCGACATCGCATCGCATTCAAGACAAAATTCTCATCACATAACTCCGAAAAGTTAGAGGTGCGTGCCCGGGATCGAACCTCCGACTTCCGATTAGGAGGTGGACGTCCTAACCACTAGACTATCACAGCTTGTACGGTCTACTCTTATATTGCGTACTTATTCGTCAAAGAAGGACAAGATCAAAGGAATCATCTTTCAGGCTTATTACTCGTATTATATTTTGTTGTATTCCATGATAGTCGCCGAAGGAAAACGGATTGGTTCACTTTGTAGTTTGTATGAATAAATAAATAATACGTTATAGACTGCCAGACTGAGACATTTGCAATCAACTGTGACTCTCAAGAGACTACGCCATTTTTAGGGTCCTGTAGTAGGTACGACAAGAAACTCTTAAAGTTTCGTCCAATCTATCTGTCCGTCTGTCTGTGTGTCACGACCATTTTAAAAATAAACAAAAATTTACTGCAGTTATAAAACTAATTATTATTACCGCTACACTCAGTGAAATTAAAATTTTGAAAAAATAAATTTCAGAGTAGGTCTATCCTATCTCCTGAACTCAAACTTATAACACCCGTTTTTTTGCGTTGGAGGTTATTAACAATAAAGTCACGCTGATCGCGTGACTTTTGTTAGTTTGCCATTAAAAATGTAATAGTTTCATTTTTTATGTTTTTAACTGAGTCTAACATAAAAGTTATGGCCTAAAAGCCAGCGCGTGCTAGACCTTCCTTATTTTATAAAAGTTTAAAGTTTCCCTACGTATTATCCCTAACACTGGGAGGAGATTTGGGATATATCAGGTACCTAACAAAGGTGTATAAAAATTTACGTCAAAGTATAAAGTCTATTTTTTTAAATATTTTGGTCAGAATAGCATAGTATTAGAAATCACGTCATGCATTGCCAGACAGCATGCTGGCAACCCCTGCCAGACACCTTTAAAGTTTAATAAATTATTAACGTTTAAAGGTGTCTGGTGGGGGTTCCCACGACACTTAGTGTCTGGCAATGCATGACCTACCTACCTCAGAAGAAAACATTTAAAAAAAATTACTTGAAAGTATACACTTTGACATAAGATTTTTTACACCTTTATTACCTGTTATCTCCCAAAGCCACCACATGATCCAAACAAACGTTCCTCCCACTGTTACGAAACTTTCAGCTTTTATAAAATAAGGAAGATCTGGCACGCGTTGGCTCTCTCTCTTTTACTATGAAAGGGCTCATTTATTTTTAATTAAAAGGAAATTGAGAAATATTTCTTACGTTTAGGGTTCACCTTGGTTTTTATTCACCTCGAATATTACGAGTATTATGCCTCTATTTAAAAAAATTTAGATAAGAAAGTAGGTACCTATAATGATTGTATTTTTTATAATCATGCTTTGTAAAAAAGGTTTTAAATTTTAAAAACAATTCTTACTTTTATATACCTCTTACAAGCTGATACCCGTGACTTCGTCCGCGTGGATTCTATTTTTTATAATTCAATAGGAACTCTGTAGGTATTTTGCGAGATAAAATGTAGTCCAATCTTTAACTACATCCATGTAAGAAATCACGACGATCCATTTTGCTTCTTTGCGGTGTGAATAAAGGACAAACCAACAAACAAACAGGCTTTCGCATATTGGTCATGATACTAAGTCTTTTTATATGCATAAATAAAATTAATATAAGTTGTATGCATTCGCACATCCTTGTTCATAAATTGAGTTGAAACTTTTTATATTTTTTATTTACCTGGGTTTATCTATCTAATATATACCTCTAATATATATCTAATATATATATCTCTGGGTACCGCACTTGAGGAACCCCTGGGACTTAAGGATATTCCTCATTTTGAAATGATGATGATGATGATATTGAGAAATCATAACAATCATTTCGTGCAGAACCTAGCGTATCCCAGTTCGCAATAACCTGATTAATTTCAAGGAACATGCCAGAACTAAGAGGAAAAGTAATTAATTTGTCCAATTATCTAAATAAACACCTAAATAACATACAATAATAGATGGAATCTAAAAGTATCTCAGCTCAGACAAGACAACTATGTATAATTTGTTGTTCTTTACAAGAAAATCAAAACACGACGCGCAGGATGATTAATTTTTTCGGATTCATTGCAGAGAGGTGCCATATACTAGAGTAAGCATTGCCCCGAAAAATGACGTTAACTTGACTATACTTTATCCATGGAGAGAAGCTGATATAAGGCTCTCTCTTTCTTACTTCTTTGGTGGTTTTTTGTAATGCCAGACCAGCACAATGCACTTCACCAGTGCCAAGTAGCTTGATAGGTGACTGGTCGGTATTACGTAATCCCTTACAAATGACAAAAAAAAAAGTCAGTGGGCGTTAACCATATTGAATGACCAACCTATCACAAACGATCTTATAGAGTGACAAAGCGACGTTGAATGATTTGATTTTACATCAACCGCACCCTTCCTCAACCCGTGACCTCGCGTCTCGTGAAAGTTCCCTGTAATGTTCCCAAAACGGACTAAGTATGAGCAAGCCCTTCTCATTCTGAGAGGAGACTCGTTCTCAGTAGTGAGCCGGCGATGGGTTGATGATGATGAAGATACAAAACAGATGCTGATGCGTGAGAACTGCATCTCTACGCTTCACTTTGTAGAACTCAGTGGTTCATCGTGTAAATTTACTGCGCCACATTTTGGCGGAAATCCAGCTGAACTGTGTGTTTACAAGAAGGATTTACTGCAAGACACCTCGTAAAGCCATGTAGTCAACCGGCGATGGGTTGATGATGATAAAGATACAAAACAGATGCTGATGCGTGAGAACTGCATCTCTACGCTTCACTGTCTAGAACTCAATGGATCATCGTGTAAATTTACTGCGCCACATTTTGGCGGCAATCCAGCTGAACTGTGTGTTTATAACAAGGATTTACTGCAAGACACCTCGTAAAGCGACTTCATTTGTCAAGCAATTTGATAACTCGTGCATTTCACGCGCAATGATTTATATTTCGCTGTCTATGCAATTAAATTTTCTTTGAAAACTACTTGATATTTGTGACTTCGTGCGCGAATATCTTTTTCGTACCCGAAGGGTGCCAACGGGACCCTATTACTAAGCCTCCGCTGTCTGTCCGTCAGTCTGTCCATCTGTCTGTCCATCGTAAAGAAAAATAAGTACTAACCAAATAATGTTACCTAAATTAATAAGGTCAACCGAAACTTTTTTGCACTTCACAAAACAACGTCTAATAATATCGAAAACTTGATAACGGGTAAACAATGTATATATAGTTTGTTAGTTTAGGCCCCGTATTAGTTAAGTTTATTAATAGAAGGGCTTAAAACAAGATAGTTAATGCATAACTACTTGTAAAATTACTGAAGGACAATTTGCGGCTATCATAATACCTATTATAAAGTTATCAAATTAAAGGATTATTGATTCAGGAATTTCAAATTATAATGCTCCTAGCAGTTTAGATTAGAAATTGAATGCGTGTGTAAACTGTAAAGGCTTATCTCAATAACGGAAATATATCTCCGTCTATTGTTTGTCACCTTTTAATGATACGGATACGTAAAATAAGTACCTGCCATACACTTACACTTACAAACACAACACAAACACAAACAACAAACAAACTTACAAACACCTTACCTATACCATGTTCCGTCGAAAGCTTACAAGAGACATTATGTCCCAATATCCAGACCTACGTCCAGCTCTGGACGTCTATCGTTTGACATAGGCGAATAAAAAGTTATTAAAATAATAATAATATTGATATTACTATAAATATTATTATTATTTTAATAACTTTTGTGATGGTGAGTGGTATGGACGTATCGAGATGATTTTCATTTCTTTTAATAAAAAGTCGTGAGGTTTTGTTGGACCCCCCGACAGAAGCAATTCCTCATTACTGAGGGTCGTTAACCTTTTCTATTAATCATATAATGGCAGGAGTTTTCTTAGAATAATAATGCGTTAGATTCCCTGATCCTTCCATTATACAGCTCGACTAAGAGTACGTGATTTCGATTCACATGTTTCTCTTTTAGTCTATAGCAGTTATTCATTCATTTTTGTACCCTAACATGTTACGGAGATATTGCTATCGGAAACTGTTCTGACAACAAGGAAGGGATCCCGGAAAGCGCAAATGAAATCGCCCGTAAACGCCCTTGGCATTGCAAGGACCCGGAAAGTCAAGGTTGGCCAAGGTCGGAGTTGTTTTCTCGGTAGGGGAACATCCGGTATTTGTAGAGAGATGGGCTTTTTAGGGTTCCGTACTTCAAAAGGAAAAACTGAACTCTCATAGGATCACTTTGTTGTGTCTGTCAAGAAACCCGGGTACGAGGGTACCTACACATCAAAAATAGTAGTACAATTTTGGCAGCCTTATCGCTTTGAAAGGATCTGTGCCAGGCAACCACGTTACAGGGGATATAATGACTAGTGAGATAGGGTAAAAGGGTGTACGTAAGTTAAACAAGGAAACAAGAAATTAAAAGTTACTATATAGCTTATGCTCGCGACTTCGTCCGCGTGGACTACACAAATTTCAAACCCCTATTTCACCCCTTTAGGAGTTGAATTTTCAAAAATCCTTTCTTAGCCGATGCCTACGTCATAATAGCTATCTGCATGTCAAAATTCAGCCCGATACGTCCAGTAGTTTGAGCTCAGTCAGTCACCTTTTCCTTTTATATATTTAGATTCTGACTGTATAATAAGAATAGTGCAATCATGTATAACCCATGCGAAGACCCATCTCGTCAATGTCATGTGACACCTACCATAGGCGTACCTAGTGCGTTTATTTACCATGGTGGTGCTTGGGCCTTAATGTCTCGTAAACCGGCTATAAAATTGTTTTTGCTGACAATTTATAGTATGTTGCCCAGCAATAAAAATTATTGTTTTGAAAAACAGAAGCAGGCGCTACTGTGGATTGGAGCTCCATGGTACACAAGGAATAGCATCATAGTATTATAATACACTAGCTGATGCCTGCGATTTAGGATTTTACAAATTCCGTGGAAACTCTTTGTTTTTCCGGGATAAAAAGTAGCCTACATTAGTACAGTACAGTACCCAGTAGTAGTAGTGCGGGGTAAAAGTTCTCTCCAGATCTTTAACCATGCAAAAAATCTACTATAGGTAAACCTAGGTACTATAGTACCGCAAGGTATAGTCAAGGTCCGTAATCCCCGCAGTCCCCCGTAGTATTATATTATTCTGTGTCCGTACGTAATCGAAATGCAACAGACACGTATAAGCGACTAGCTTCTGCTCGCGGCTTAGATGACACCTAATCTCAAGATATCAATAATTAAAACATACACAAACTTTCATCTCCTGATTTACAACCATTATGGACGAATTTTCCAAAAATCCTGAAACACGTATTTCTGTATTTGTAACCGAAAATCAAAATACCAATTTTCATGCAAATAACTTGAAAAATGACGGACTTTCATACAAACTTCCATCCCCCATTTAACCCACTTAGGGGTGGAATTTTGAAAAATCCTTTCTTAGTGGATACCTACTCTTTACAAAGAATATGCAATCCAAATTTTAAGTCTTTAGGACCAGCGGTTTAGGCTGCGCGTTGATATATATGTCAGTCAGGACTTTGAATTTTATATATATAGATTTAATTCTTCGTTTCTAATTCGAACCGCTAAGACACTATCTACTCGTGTGGCTAGGATATGGGACCTTCATGTCAAGAGTGAATATAGTCAATAGGCGTTTCATAACCATTTGAGGCTGCATCATCATTTGCCAGCAGGTCTGACTGCAGCCAAGCGCAAATCTATAAATAAACATTAAGGGTAAATTTTCCTAAGTTCGTAATAATAACAATAAATCACACTCAATTTCAATTTTCCAACAGTATTTTCTTTATTGTTATGAAAATAACGATTCATAAGGTTACGCAGCTAGGGCATAAGACCAATAAAGTCAAAAACGAGATGTAAAGTCCATAAAATTGTGCGAATTACACTCAGTGCGATGAACTTCGACAATTTATTTACGAGGGAACTTTTACGGCTCAATAAAAATTTATACTTTATTTCCTCGAAATTAGGCGGAAATTAACCGACGAGAATTTGTAGGCAGCCCGAGTGACGGCTTGGTCTTAACAAAGAGTGTGATTTCACTCTGTTGTTTTTATGGGTATAAACATATGTTATAAACAGCATAAAAGAAACTAGAAATCAAAGCGTCCAGCTCGCCCGACTTCAACATAAATATACCCCTACACGCGTAGAACCTAGAAACAAAAGTTATTTTTTACTTTGTAGTGGTTTTGGAAGTCGGTTTTTTTATTATTAATTATTTTATACCGGAAAATCAAAGAGTACACCGAAGGGATTTTTAAGAACCTAAATCTACGCGCACTTAATCGCGGCGGGTATCAGCTAAGTATCAAATAAATTAATTTCTACTCTTGATTTTTTATAAATGAAAATATTACAATAAAACTTAATAAAGCTAGGCCTTATCTAATTACTATATAAATTATGTCTGCGTGGAATGGTGCCAAGAATACTGGCTGCATTTCCGCGCTGGACAGCCAGGCTGATCCGTTGCGCAAAAAATGAGCCAGCCCTTCTGTCACCAGATGAGTATTAATCGCGGTTAAATATCTCGTAAAAACAATACTCTTGATTAATGTAACTATGGGTCATGAAAAAGTAACAGACAGAGAGACTGACCTGATACGCTTTTGCCAGCTATAATATTAATAGGTTGGGTTAACCTTCGGACCATTCAGGACCTTCGGACTCCCTAAACCTTTGAAATATGGAGCTTTAACTTAAACAAGTTAATTTTGCTGATTAATGCTGTTTTGTTTACTTCGAAACTTACAACTGAGGCAAGCGAGCGTATAACAGCAATTTGACCTAATCTTAAAGGCTTGAATAAACACAACGTGCGACGTTGAAATATCAGACGTTATTTCTAACAATGGACTATGTGAAGACGATCAAACGGCAGAAAGTACTTACGTTGGTAGGTATAGACTATAGAGTCATACCGTAGTTACGCACAGTCTACTAACTAATGAACAGTTACTTGCCCACCCGGCAGGAAAGATTACACATCAAATTTCAGAAAAAAATCCGCAGCTTTGGCTTTGTGGAGTATAGTCTCTTTTACTCATTAGCTCATATAACATTTGGACCTGTGTGTCGTGTGGTGACGGAAGATCAGAATACAGGTGTCACCACCCCTCCTCTTCCCACAAGGGAATATAACGGAGAACATGCAGCAGCGTCCTCTGTGTTACTACTACCGTCTACTGCGATCACCAATCCGTTTGCCCAGCAGCGTGGTGATTCCAGTCTATTAGTGCAAAAATAAGTATTCCTTCTTTTTTGGGTTCCGTACCTCAAAAGGAAAAACGGAACCCTTATAGGATCACTTTGTTGTATGTCTGTCTGTCCGTCTGTCTGTCAAGAAACCTACAGGGCACTTCCCGTTGACCTAGAATCATGAAATTTGGTAGGTAGGTGGGTCTTATAGCTGGTATTAGCAGCATCATTGCAAGACACCTCGTAAAGCGACTTCATTTGTCAAGCAATTTGATAACTCGTGCATTTCACGCGCAATGATTTATATTTCGCTGTCTATGCAATTAAATTTTCTTTGAAAACTACTTGATATTTGTGACTTCGTGCGCGAATATCTTTTTCGTACCCGAAGGGTGCCAACGGGACCCTATTACTAAGCCTCCGCTGTCTGTCCGTCAGTCTGTCCATCTGTCTGTCCATCGTAAAGAAAAATAAGTACTAACCAAATAATGTTACCTAAATTAATAAGGTCAACCGAAACTTTTTTGCACTTCACAAAACAACGTCTAATAATATCGAAAACTTGATAACGGGTAAACAATGTATATATAGTTTGTTAGTTTAGGCCCCGTATTAGTTAAGTTTATTAATAGAAGGGCTTAAAACAAGATAGTTAATGCATAACTACTTGTAAAATTACTGAAGGACAATTTGCGGCTATCATAATACCTATTATAAAGTTATCAAATTAAAGGATTATTGATTCAGGAATTTCAAATTATAATGCTCCTAGCAGTTTAGATTAGAAATTGAATGCGTGTGTAAACTGTAAAGGCTTATCTCAATAACGGAAATATATCTCCGTCTATTGTTTGTCACCTTTTAATGATACGGATACGTAAAATAAGTACCTGCCATACACTTACACTTACAAACACAACACAAACACAAACAACAAACAAACTTACAAACACCTTACCTATACCATGTTCCGTCGAAAGCTTACAAGAGACATTATGTCCCAATATCCAGACCTACGTCCAGCTCTGGACGTCTATCGTTTGACATAGGCGAATAAAAAGTTATTAAAATAATAATAATATTGATATTACTATAAATATTATTATTATTTTAATAACTTTTGTGATGGTGAGTGGTATGGACGTATCGAGATGATTTTCATTTCTTTTAATAAAAAGTCGTGAGGTTTTGTTGGACCCCCGACAGAAGCAATTCCTCATTACTGAGGGTCGTTAACCTTTTCTATTAATCATATAATGGCAGGAGTTTTCTTAGAATAATAATGCGTTAGATTCCCTGATCCTTCCATTATACAGCTCGACTAAGAGTACGTGATTTCGATTCACATGTTTCTCTTTTAGTCTATAGCAGTTATTCATTCATTTTGTACCCTAACATGTTACGGAGATATTGCTATCGGAAACTGTTCTGACAACAAGGAAGGGATCCCGGAAAGCGCAAATGAAATCGCCCGTAAACGCCCTTGGCATTGCAAGGACCCGGAAAGTCAAGGTTGGCCAAGGTCGGAGTTGTTTTTCTCGGTAGGGGAACATCCGGTATTTGTAGAGAGATGGGCTTTTTAGGGTTCCGTACTTCAAAAGGAAAAACTGAACTCTCATAGGATCACTTTGTTGTGTCTGTCAAGAAACCCGGGTACGAGGGTACCTACACATCAAAAATAGTAGTACAATTTTGGCAGCCTTATCGCTTTGAAAGGATCTGTGCCAGGCAACCACGTTACAGGGGATATAATGACTAGTGAGATAGGGTAAAAGGGTGTACGTAAGTTAAACAAGGAAACAAGAAATTAAAAGTTACTATATAGCTTATGCTCGCGACTTCGTCCGCGTGGACTACACAAATTTCAAACCCCTATTTCACCCCTTTAGGAGTTGAATTTTCAAAAATCCTTTCTTAGCCGATGCCTACGTCATAATAGCTATCTGCATGCCAAAATTCAGCCCGATACGTCCAGTAGTTTGAGCTCAGTCAGTCACCTTTTCCTTTTATATATTTAGATTCTGACTGTATAATAAGAATAGTGCAATCATGTATAACCCATGCGAAGACCCATCTCGTCAATGTCATGTGACACCTACCATAGGCGTACCTAGTGCGTTTATTTACCATGGTGGTGCTTGGGCCTTAATGTCTCGTAAACCGGCTATAAAATTGTTTTTGCTGACAATTTATAGTATGTTGCCCAGCAATAAAAATTATTGTTTTGAAAAACAGAAGCAGGCGCTACTGTGGATTGGAGCTCCATGGTACACAAGGAATAGCATCATAGTATTATAATACACTAGCTGATGCCTGCGATTTAGGATTTTACAAATTCCGTGGAAACTCTTTGTTTTTCCGGGATAAAAAGTAGCCTACATTAGTACAGTACAGTACCCAGTAGTAGTAGTGCGGGGTAAAAGTTCTCTCCAGATCTTTAACCATGCAAAAAATCTACTATAGGTAAACCTAGGTACTATAGTACCGCAAGGTATAGTCAAGGTCCGTAATCCCCGCAGTCCCCCGTAGTATTATATTATTCTGTGTCCGTACGTAATCGAAATGCAACAGACACGTATAAGCGACTAGCTTCTGCTCGCGGCTTAGATGACACCTAATCTCAAGATATCAATAATTAAAACATACACAAACTTTCATCTCCTGATTTACAACCATTATGGACGAATTTTCCAAAAATCCTGAAACACGTATTTCTGTATTTGTAACCGAAAATCAAAATACCAATTTTCATGCAAATAACTTGAAAAATGACGGACTTTCATACAAACTTCCATCCCCCATTTAACCCACTTAGGGGTGGAATTTTGAAAAATCCTTTCTTAGTGGATACCTACTCTTTACAAAGAATATGCAATCCAAATTTTAAGTCTTTAGGACCAGCGGTTTAGGCTGCGCGTTGATATATATGTCAGTCAGGACTTTGAATTTTATATATATAGATTTAATTCTTCGTTTCTAATTCGAACCGCTAAGACACTATCTACTCGTGTGGCTAGGATATGGGACCTTCATGACAAGAGTGAATATAGTCAATAGGCGTTTCATAACCATTTGAGGCTGCATCATCATTTGCCAGCAGGTCTGACTGCAGCCAAGCGCAAATCTATAAATAAACATTAAGGGTAAATTTTCCTAAGTTCGTAATAATAACAATAAATCACACTCAATTTCAATTTTCCAACAGTATTTTCTTTATTGTTATGAAAATAACGATTCATAAGGTTACGCAGCTAGGGCATAAGACCAATAAAGTCAAAAACGAGATGTAAAGTCCATAAAATTGTGCGAATTACACTCAGTGCGATGAACTTCGACAATTTATTTACGAGGGAACTTTTACGGCTCAATAAAAATTTATACTTTATTTCCTCGAAATTAGGCGGAAATTAACCGACGAGAATTTGTAGGCAGCCCGAGTGACGGCTTGGTCTTAACAAAGAGTGTGATTTCACTCTGTTGTTTTTATGGGTATAAACATATGTTATAAACAGCATAAAAGAAACTAGAAATCAAAGCGTCCAGCTCGCCCGACTTCAACATAAATATACCCCTACACGCGTAGAACCTAGAAACAAAAGTTATTTTTTACTTTGTAGTGGTTTTGGAAGTCGGTTTTTTTTATTATTAATTATTTTATACCGGAAAATCAAAGAGTACACCGAAGGGATTTTTAAGAACCTAAATCTACGCGCACTTAATCGCGGCGGGTATCAGCTAAGTATCAAATAAATTAATTTCTACTCTTGATTTTTTATAAATGAAAATATTACAATAAAACTTAATAAAGCTAGGCCTTATCTAATTACTATATAAATTATGTCTGCGTGGAATGGTGCCAAGAATACTGGCTGCATTTCCGCGCTGGACAGCCAGGCTGATCCGTTGCGCAAAAAATGAGCCAGCCCTTCTGTCACCAGATGAGTATTAATCGCGGTTAAATATCTCGTAAAAACAATACTCTTGATTAATGTAACTATGGGTCATGAAAAAGTAACAGACAGAGAGACTGACCTGATACGCTTTTGCCAGCTATAATATTAATAGGTTGGGTTAACCTTCGGACCATTCAGGACCTTCGGACTCCCTAAACCTTTGAAATATGGACCTTTAACTTAAACAAGTTAATTTTGCTGATTAATGCTGTTTTGTTTACTTCGAAACTTACAACTGAGGCAAGCGAGCGTATAACAGCAATTTGACCTAATCTTAAAGGCTTGAATAAACACAACGTGCGACGTTGAAATATCAGACGTTATTTCTAACAATGGACTATGTGAAGACGATCAAACGGCAGAAAGTACTTACGTTGGTAGGTATAGACTATAGAGTCATACCGTAGTTACGCACAGTCTACTAACTAATGAACAGTTACTTGCCCACCCGGCAGGAAAGATTACACATCAAATTTCAGAAAAAAATCCGCAGCTTTGGCTTTGTGGAGTATAGTCTCTTTTACTCATTAGCTCATATAACATTTGGACCTGTGTGTCGTGTGGTGACGGAAGATCAGAATACAGGTGTCACCACCCCTCCTCTTCCCACAAGGGAATATAACGGAGAACATGCAGCAGCGTCCTCTGTGTTACTACTACCGTCTACTGCGATCACCAATCCGTTTGCCCAGCAGCGTGGTGATTCCAGTCTATTAGTGCAAAAATAAGTATTCCTTCTTTTTTGGGTTCCGTACCTCAAAAGGAAAAACGGAACCCTTATAGGATCACTTTGTTGTATGTCTGTCTGTCCGTCTGTCTGTCAAGAAACCTACAGGGCACTTCCCGTTGACCTAGAATCATGAAATTTGGTAGGTAGGTGGGTCTTATAGCTGGTATTAGGGGAAAAATCTGAAAACCGTGAAAAAATTAAATTGTGGTCATAAACTAATAATTAGTTTTTTCAATTTTCTTAGTAAGATAACTATATCAAGTGGGGTATCATATGAAAGGTCTTCACCTGTGCATTCTAAAACAGATATTTATTTATTTTTATGCATCATAGTTTTTGAATCATCATGCAAAATGTCGAAAAAATAAGACTGCAGTACGGAACCCTCATTGCGCGAGCCTGACTCGCACTTGGCAGGTTTTTTTATTTCTTTCTTTGCTTGTATTTAAAATCGTATATTGCCACGTCCTGCCAAGTAATTTCCGTCGAGCGTTTTAAATGCCCAATCCTTTATCCATATTTTGTTTACGCAATTAGGTCAAAACAACCTCAACTGGGTCCCCAGGCATTTAAGACATCGAGTGATATAACCGTAATATCCCCAAAGTGACAACAAACTTCCAGTAATTTCATGTCACATTACTTCCTTTATATCCGGCTTTAACCGCTTGAAAATGTGCCAATTTTTCCACAATATCCTTCTGCACTTTCTTTTACGATGTTTTCATACATTTCTAATATCGAGTTTAAAATATTATATTTAGAAACTCTTTGTGCTCTTATATTTAAAAAATACATATATCTATATTTTAAAAAAAAAACGTGTTTTTATAATATTCTCCTTGATTTAATTCTTAACCCTAATATGCCCAATTCAACAAAAAACCACTCACAGCGAACATTGCCTACCTCTTGCTCTGATTCTTATCCTACTCGTAATAGCCCTAATGTGACAACAAACCGCTCACAGCGGAGTTTCCAGTAATTTCATGTCACATTACTTCCTTTATATCCGGCTTTAACCGCTTGAAAATGTGCCAATTTTTCCACAATATCCTTCTGCACTTTCCTTTACGATGCTTCAGATTAGGGAAATATTTTTCATACATTTCTAATATCGAGTTTAAAAATGTATTGAAACGCTTTAAGCTCTCATATTTAAATAATATAAAAAATCTTATATTGAAATATTATAAATATTTTTGTATATTATATAAATACCTACACCTATATCTTATTCTTAACCCTAATTATCCCTAATATTCGTAAACGTTCACAGCTTTGCAGCGTTTGCCCTACCCCTTGATCAAATCCATAATCCTAATATCCCCAATTTAACAAAAAACCATTCACAGCGAACATTACCTACCTCTTGCTCTGATTCTTATCCTAACAGACAGCCCGAATGTGACAACAAACAGTTCAAAGCAGAGTTTCCAGTAATTTTATGTGACATTACTTCTCTATATCCGTCTTTAACCGCTTGAAAATGTGCCAATTATTCTTCTGCACTTTCTTTTAGGATGCTTCAGATTAGGCAAATATTTTTCATACATTTCTAATATCGAATTTGATGTAGTTAGAATCTCACTGAGCTATAATAATATTAAAAGAATGTATGTACTAAATGATGCCGCGACTTAAGTTTTGGGTTTTTAAAAATTTCGTAGGATTTCTTTGATTTTCGTGGATAAAAGTAGCCTATGTTACTTAATAAGTCTCCGAAATGCAAGCTATCTCTGCACTAAATAGATCACGCCCATAAAACCGTCGCTGTAGACAGAAATCTAGTGGAAACTTTTTACTTTCCGGGACAAACGCAGGGCAGCAAGCATACATACTAGTATTATAAATAGAAAAGTGTTTCTGTATGTCTAACATTTTATTTAAAAACACGGAGTAAATATTATTATGTGAACGTTAATAATATACCTTTTAATTTTTCATTTACTGGTGCCGTACCGAAGCTGACTGTCTGTACGTAAGTCATCAATTATATTCTTTTAAACAATCACTCTTTCTGACGTGTACGTAAAAGCTTCTGCATTCGAATGCATTTTAGTGATTTCAGTCAACATCTGTTTATTTAAAAAATCAATTTCGCTTTTTCGCTAAATAAACTTTTTTGTGTATGTGAGAAAAAAACCGGCCAAGTGCGAGTCAGGCTCGCGCACCGATGGTTCGTAGTACAGTCGTATTTTTCGACATTTTGTAGGATAATCCAAAAAACTGTGATACATAAAAATAAATAAAATCTGTTTTAGAATGCACAGGTGAAGCCCTTTCATAATATGGTACCCCACTTGATATAGTTATCTTACCTCGAAAATTGAAAATACTAATTATTATTCATGACCATGACCACAATTTTTTTTGTGTGATGTAACCACAAATTCACGGTTTTCAGATTTTTCCCCAAATGTCAGGTATAAGATCTACCTAGGTACCTGCCAAATTTCGAGATTCTAGGTCAACGGGAAGTACCCTGTAGGTTTCTTGACAGACCGACAGACAGATAGACAGACAACAAAGTGATCCCTAAAAAGTAGGTACCTACGTCGCAGTTGCCCCAGCTGACCTAAGTAGATTTTAGATTGTGTCTGTAGCGTGTTTTTGACTATAGATAACATTACCGTACCCACAGGCCGAATACTTTAACTAAAATGCTGACATAAATGACTCCATACTAATGTTTGATAGTGCAAGGACAGCGACTCTAAAAAAGGCATGAGACATGCTCTCTAATGTTAGCTATCACAACGGAAATTGGCGAGATTTCAGATTTGGCCCAGTACCAAGATCTACTTCCGGAGTATAAAGGAAGTTAGCCAAATTCAGTTCAGACAGAATAAGGCCGACAAATCTTGTCACAATGCACTCTTGATACTATATTCTGAATTATTTAAATTTATGAATATTTACACGCTTACAGCGATTACGCACTTGTTATATTACGATAAAATTGGATACATAATTATTATGCTAAAATTCATCTAATCATAAACTTGGGAGTCTGAAGTAAATGTTTGTTGTGATGTTTAAAACAGAATCGTTATTCCGTTTCCGGATACAATGTCAATGTTCCTAGTTTCTTACTGTCGTCATACAATACAATAGTGTAAAACTATTATTGTTTATTCTTGTTTAATTTGGTATCTAGGAATATGAAAATATGAAAAATAATATTATATAAATTATCAATACATGTCACTAATTATTCATTGTAAATTAAATATTGTCAATATACTAAGAGTGACATTATATTAAGCTATTGTCAACATACAGTTGGCAATAGCTATTATGTGAAATAATAATGTTGTGTAAACTGACAATTTAAGTCGCTTATTATTATTGTAAATTATTAATACGTAGACCATCAATGTCACTGATTTTATTATTGTAAATTGGGTGTGTCAACATACCTTTTGTCAACAAACCTAAAATAAATAATGATTAATATTAAGATCATGTGATAGTCGATATCCGCCTTGTTTGCGATGGCAGTGTTATAAAAGTACCCTACCTCGACAGAGAGGGGACAGTCTTGTATCGACAGCCCAGAGCAAACACAGCGGACCTTACTGAAGTTAAGTATTCTTATATTTTATTATAATGTAATGTAATCATTTGCCTTTTATAGGTTACCTGTTGTAACTGTGTACCAAATATGTACCTACTACTTTACTCAACGTTCTAATGTTTTAAAAAGATGTGTGTTATGGAGTTTCTTTGCCCTTTCTTCTCCATGACTAAACACCTTAGCGAAACGGGTGGTAGATTCATTTTAATATAAATAGATCAATGCTGAACAATACAATTCAATTATTATTCGACTTGGTTGGTTTTACTTCTGTATTTATCACCTACCCTCTTGTGCTATTTATTTTATACATTGAGATAAAAGTAAACACTAGGTTGTTAGCTTCTAATTATTATAGAAGCCTGTTTAGATGATTAGGATTCTTACTTTGAAATAATACAGCAGATGCTTTGCTTGATTTTTAATTACTTAGTATTTGGCCTTACCTGACAAATAATTAAATGATAACTTTCATTAGTAATCATTGGATTTAATTTATCATCACTATTAAAGCCCACTGTCTTAACTTCTCTCTCTTTATCTAAATCTCACATCAGAAGTGGGATACGATAATTCTTTTCTTGTCGCAATACTAATACTTTTCAAATGCTTTCAGTAATCGTGGATGTGGCCTCTCCTCGAAGCGACAGGCTGCCACCTGTCGTCGGCGGCACGTGGTGTTCGTGTCCGATGATCCCAAAGCACCCTGCAGCGCTTTTGTCATCGGCACTTGGTGCTCGTGTGGCACCTTTGGTTAGAACGTCGCTTCAATTTTGAAAGATAAGTGAAGTGTATTTATGTGCTGCTTTAAAGTGAACTTTGTGCAACTTTTAACGTTAAACCACGTGTTTGTGGTATAATTTATTTGGATAAGAATAAGTCTAGTTAGAGGTCAGATTGGCCGAACGGTTTTTGATAAAGTATATAACAATGTGAAATCATTTAGAAAGTTATGATATACCGAAACAATAATAATAATCAAATCAGTAGGTTTGCTTTTGAGAAATTGCATCGTACTTACAACTCGAAACTTGAAGAAATTACCTTATTCTGATTTATGTAACTTAAACATAAACTATATTTATTTATTTATTTTGCTTCTTAAAATAACTCTACCATTTATCTTCTCTTAAAACAACACAAAAGAGATGGTCCATTCAAGTAACTTTTATTATTTAACTAAATTACTTTTTTTAGCAACGTAAGGCAGATTACCTGCTCAAGTTTTTTCTGTTCAGTAATGCTATCAGAACATTTTAATTTTATAAATACCTACGTTACGTGTTATCAATTTATTCTTGTTTTGAGTTGGTTTGCATACACTACACTTGTTTATAAGACATAATCAACAAAGAAAACATATTCTCTTCTACTCTAATTTCGGTCTGACGTCTATCCTAGTTTTTATGACAGTAACATTGACATTGAATCATTGAATTTTGTTTTGCGAATGGCACAATCTTATTTTTTTTTTTTTGTGTCGGTGCTTTTGTTGCCGTAGTTGATTTAATTTCACGGGCTGCAGTTTTCTATTTTCCTATGTACTTCGGGAACGAAGTACTTATCAAGATGGCCGAATTATAATAAAACATACTAATAATTTATGCTAAATGACAGAAGGAGAACGGAGAGGAAGGAAAGGGAAAAAAAAAAAAAAAGAAAAAGAAAAAAAAAAAAAAAAAAAAAAAAAAAAATTTACAAAATGTTAAGACTTACTATGTGGCAAAATGTTAAGACTCCCAATGGGACAAAATGTTAAGACTCACCATGTGACAAAAAGTTCAATGGGACAAAATGTTACGACTCACTATATTGTGACAAAATGTTAAGACTCCCAATGGGACAAAATGTTAAGACTCACTATGTGACAAAATGTTAAGACTCACTATGTGACAAAATGTTAAGACTCCCAATGGGACAAAATGTTAAGACTCCCAATGGGACAAAAAAAAAAAACAAAAAAAAAAAAAACAAAACTTGAGAGATTTCCGAAAGGAACGAACTGAGAGATTTCCGAAAGGAACACATATCGAGATTCCCGAATGGGACGAGCTTGAGATTTCCGAATGGAACTAAATATCGAGATTCCCGAATGGGACGAGCTTGAGATTTCCGAATGGAACTAAATATCGAGATTCCCGAATGGGACGAGCTTGAGATTTCCGAATGGAACTAAATATCGAGATTCCCGAATGGGACGAGCTTGAGATTTCCGAATGGAACAAAATATCGAGATTCCCGAATGGGACGAGCTTGAGATTTCCGAATGGAACAAATATTGATAATAATAAAGGTAAATAAATTAAAAATAAAATAAATAAATATGGTAAATGTAATAATAAATACATACCTATTATAGTAAATTTATAATGGTAATATGAATAATAATAATAAATAATTTGAGATGTCCGAATGAGACAAACGTTGAGATTCCCAAACGGGACAAGAGTTTTTAATCCTAAAAGGGACAAATGTTATTATTGCCGAATGGTATTAAAAAAAAAAAAAAACAAAACATAAGGATTTTTTTTCCTTTCTCTCCGTATTTCCCTATGTACTTCGGGAGCGAAGTACTTGTCAGTATGGCCGTGTTATATTACGATAAAATTGGATACATAATTATTATGCTAAAATTCATCTAATCATAAACTTGGGAGTCTGAAGTAAATGTTTGTTGTGATGTTTAAAACAGAATCGTTATTCCGTTTCCGGATACAATGTCAATGTTCCTAGTTTCTTACTGTCGTCATACAATACAATAGTGTAAAACTATTATTGTTTATTCTTGTTTAATTTGGTATCTAGGAATATGAAAATATGAAAAATAATATTATATAAATTATCAATACATGTCACTAATTATTCATTGTAAATTAAATATTGTCAATATACTAAGAGTGACATTATATTAAGCTATTGTCAACATACAGTTGGCAATAGCTATTATGTGAAATAATAATGTTGTGTAAACTGACAATTTAAGTCGCTTATTATTATTGTAAATTATTAATACGTAGACCATCAATGTCACTGATTTTATTATTGTAAATTGGGTGTGTCAACATACCTTTTGTCAACAAACCTAAAATAAATAATGATTAATATTAAGATCATGTGATAGTCGATATCCGCCTTGTTTGCGATGGCAGTGTTATAAAAGTACCCTACCTCGACAGAGAGGGGACAGTCTTGTATCGACAGCCCAGAGCAAACACAGCGGACCTTACTGAAGTTAAGTATTCTTATATTTTATTATAATGTAATGTAATCATTTGCCTTTTATAGGTTACCTGTTGTAACTGTGTACCAAATATGTACCTACTACTTTACTCAACGTTCTAATGTTTTAAAAAGATGTGTGTTATGGAGTTTCTTTGCCCTTTCTTCTCCATGACTAAACACCTTAGCGAAACGGGTGGTAGATTCATTTTAATATAAATAGATCAATGCTGAACAATACAATTCAATTATTATTCGACTTGGTTGGTTTTACTTCTGTATTTATCACCTACCCTCTTGTGCTATTTATTTTATACATTGAGATAAAAGTAAACACTAGGTTGTTAGCTTCTAATTATTATAGAAGCCTGTTTAGATGATTAGGATTCTTACTTTGAAATAATACAGCAGATGCTTTGCTTGATTTTTAATTACTTAGTATTTGGCCTTACCTGACAAATAATTAAATGATAACTTTCATTAGTAATCATTGGATTTAATTTATCATCACTATTAAAGCCCACTGTCTTAACTTCTCTCTCTTTATCTAAATCTCACACACTCATCCGATCCGATTCCGTGAAAATAAGGATATGAAAAAATCGGACCGAGCTTGGATATTGCTTATGCACTAATCCGATCTCTGATCCGAATCCAAGCTGTTCAGTGGACATCTTTGACATACCTACGTCATATTATTTTATTATTTTTATGTCAGATTTGAATCCGAGGCACATCCGAGATATTCTCACGCATGACGGAGAGAACTCGGATAGCGGCAGTGCAGTGCGTAATCGCTCTTATAGGTCCCGCAAATTGCTAATGCCGGTGCCAATTAGCTTCAGCTGCGCGAATCGTCTAGACTTCGAATTCGCGCAGCTGAAGCTAATTGGCACCGGCACCAAAAATATTATTATGGAACTATATCAACTCTTGTATACATAATATATTCGGTAATAAATTAAATTATTTTTCAATTTTTAGTGTTTGTGTATCGAAGTCGGTTTTTATTTTTTTTGTAATTTTTTTTTTATTTCTTATAGTATACCTACCTACATGATTCACTGATTTTCTTTTGTGCGTAGGTATTAATGGCTTTTCTTCTGTCGGAATAGCTTGACCACACGCTCGTAAAATTGACCACTTGTATTCAGAGTTCTTACCGAATGGCTTCTTTTAACGGTGTTATTACGTTTAATTATCTTATTGACGCCTACCAAAATATAATATTTTTCATCTTTGGTTTTGGCAACTCAATCTTTCTTCAAGTCAATTCTTGACTAGATGATTTCTTATATACTAGCTGATGCCCATGACTTCATCCGCGTGGATTTACATTTTCCAAAATCCCTCGGGAACTCTTTGATTTTCCGGGATAAAAAAACCTATATGTTAATCCAGGGTATAATCTATCTCCATTCCAAATTTCATCCCAATCCGTTCAGCCGTTTTTGCGTGATTGAGTAACAAACATACAAACATCCGAACATCCACACTTTCACATTTATAATGTTAGTAGGATATTCTACGCTAACCTAAACCCATCAGCTGATTCTGCTAATCAAATTGATAAAGTGTGCAATAATTTCCAAAATGTAAGATTTATTTTATAACTAATGCCTGGCGACGTAAACAAGGGTTTTTTCTTAAATTATGTGAAAACTAATTCATTGATTTTCCCGTATAAAAAGAAAAGCAAGCAGGCAGCCTCTGTACCCAATTTATGGTGACCGCTGACTTCGGTTTTTTTTTAGTCAGTATCATTAGGAATGATGTAAGGATTCTTACGATACCTCGTATATTATTATCTAAATCAGTTCAGGCATTTAGAATTTATGGTGGAATGAAAAAACTCACGTAAGTACATGAACCCTGAAACATTACACTCCTTTTTTGGACATTCGTGGATAAATAGTAATGTTCATACAGCAGTTCCTAATAAGCTAAGCTGTTTAAATACCGAGGAAATTTCCTAAGCCCGAGTGAAAGGAAGAAAATGAGTGTAAATAATTGTTCATTGACTTATTATAGTAGAAATTGTTAGAGGACCGTAAAGGCGCCTCATAAATAAATTGTCGAAGTTAAGCTCTTTAAACAAAGACTCACATACATGAACCTGAAAATATTATACCTACTACTCTTGTTGGGCAGTCGTGTAAAAACAATAAGTCCCTAATAAGGTAAGCTCTTTAAATACTGAGGAAATTCCCTAAGCCCAAGAGGAAATGAGTGTGAATTGTTAGAGGGCCGTAAAAGCACCCTCGTAAATAAATTGCCGAAGTTCATCGCACTCGGTGCAATTTTATGGACTTCACGCACCGCTTTTGACTTAATGGACTAAGAGCCGGTGAGGGCCAGACCTTCATTATTTTATAAAATCTGAAGACCCGCAGAAGCGCCGCTGGGTTTAAGTAGGTATTCCGGTTGCCTCTCGGCCGGCGAGTCCCACATACCTTCCCTCCAGTTGGTTGGCTGGCTGGTTAGCTGGCTGGCTTCCAGGAGGGTGTGATGCGTAAACGCATTTTCCAGCGTTAAAAAAAGGTTCAAGTGTCAAAAGTAGCGTAACGCCAACGCCAATATCTATATAAATATAATCTGTGTCGCTACAAGTAGGTAGGTATGTATCACACACACAAACATACAAAGTCTTTATTTTTATTATTAAAAATTCAATTGTATAAATTTTGCCCTTCAGCTGGAGTTTTATAATATCCTTGCCTCGACAAGACAAACATAAAATGTGATCCTTGAATCTCATTTTACATTTTGCTCAGGACCCGTCAGTCGTCAAGTTTCTCAAACACAATTGGCAAGATAGGATTACATTACAATACAGGTTAGTTGAAAGTGAAACTCAATTTGTGAAGCTGCAAGTAAATTCGATTTGACCAAAACCAATTTACACGTGCCGTTAACGAGTTAAAAATTCGACTTCTACGGACGAACTGTTTATATTTATATATCTTTTATATCTATAAAAGGAAAAGCTGACTGACTGACTGACTGATCTATCAACGCACAGCTGAAACTACTGGACGGATCGAGTTGAAATTTGGGATGCAGCTAGCTATTATAACGTAGATATTCGCTAAGGAAGGACTTGTGAAAATTCGAGAGGGGTGAAAAAGGGGTTTGAAATTTGATGTAGTTTACGCGGACGAAGTCGTGGGCATAGGCTAGTTATGTATAACTAAGTTAGTACCAGCTACCAAGTCCTAATTTTTTTTAAAGAATATTAGTCAGTTATGACTAATATTGGCCTTTTCCATCCAACTAAGCGTTAAGCTTGTGTTAGGAGTAGGTACGACAATAGTGCAACGGGTGGGGGTTTGGACTGGCGACCTTTCGGATTTCAGTCCGCTCCTCTAACCGTTGAGCTATTGAGGCTAAATAAACAGAAAGATTTTTTATTCAATAATTATACTAGTGCTTTTGTTTGATTCATCAAATGAATCTACCACTGAATCGGAATGCCCTTTCTATAGATAAATAATTACAGTAATTTTTTATTCCCGAAAACTAAAGAGTTCCCACGGGATTTTATAAAATCTAAATTCGCTCGGACGAAGTTATCGGCATCAGCTAGTAGGTATAAATTGTATGTATTGCGGATGATTATGTTTTTATCCTTATTTATCCTTATTTAGTGCACTTTTTATGGATGATGGCGCTGGTAAAAGCTTGTATAAGTACAAAATTTCAATTGAATCTTTTGAAGTAACTTGGCGGTAGGTACATACCTATATTGCGTAGGATTAACTGCCTAACGGGAACACAAGGAGGGAGCAGATTAGGGAGCAGAAATTGGATTGTAGCAATTATCTGTTTAGGCTTAACTTTCGGGTTCTAGGCTTATTACACGGCAAAACATTTAAGTACATAATATGTAGAAACATTTTGTACCCAATAACATTTGAATACTAAGATGCAAATATATGTATTACAAAAAAAAATATGATTTTCCAGGCGATCACTGAACCTATACTAAAGTTAGTAAAGACCTATGCTTGGAGTTTCTCTACGTGATGTAGAAATGAGAAGATCCATAAGATCCAGGTCGCGAAGCTGAAATGGCAATGGGCAACAACCCCAATCATCCTAATCCTAATCATTAGGATTAGGATGATTGGGGTTTGGATGATACTAATCCTACTAATATTATAATTAATGTGAAAGTGTGGATGTTTGGATGTTTGTTACTCAATCACGCAAAAACTGCTGGACGGATTTGGCTGAAATTTGGAATGGAGATAGATTATACCCTGGATTAAGACAAAGGCTACTTTTTATTCCGGAAAATCAAAGAATTCCCGCGGGATTTTGAAAAATGTCGTGGGCATCAGTACAAAATACAAAATAATATTTTTCAAGGAATAATAAAGAATAAGAAAACTACTCGCCCGCGCCGCAAACTATGTTTATTGTTACAATATCAGCCATACCACAGCATTAGCATATAATTGGGCAGACTTCCCCGTAGCCATATTTTATGAAGCCCATTACGGCCCATTCATACGTGCGTATTAAGAAGATCTATTACTATGAACATGTAGGCCGTAAACATAATAATTGATAGTTGTTCAACAAACAACTTCGAACGAACGCTATGGTCACACTAACGACATATTATTATTGTTAGTTGTGTACCTCCACGAAGGAAAAATAACTCGAAGACGATTTCACAAGTTTATTTGTCGATTTTCATTACAGAACTACCTGCCTATTAGGCCACACGGCTTTTTATATCGTTTATCATGAATGAACTCAGATATTAATCGAAATGACGTGAAGTTACCTTGGTTAATTCCTTAAGAGTCGTTTTAAAATATCTTAATTAAAGTCATTATTATGTTAACAAACAAATATATGTAATACTACTTTGATAAATAATTTTAGTAATTTTAACGATTAGCAAGCTTAGTAAGTAAGTTACTTTAAATAGATATGCAATTTAGGGATGTGTATTGTCAACAACATTTGATTGAATGAATCACATGAAGTTTAGGTTGCAATATTCTTCATTCAATCAAATGTTTCCTTCATATTATATTTAATGCGCTCTATTAATTATGGCCATAGTATTTAACTCATTACAAATTTTAATATTTATAACATGATTTCTAACAGTTGTTACTGAGCAAAAGTTGCTCAAATCCTTCTCACGAAAACATGTAGGTGCCTACTCGTACTTTGCCGAGCATAGGGTTCAAACTTGTGCTGTTAATTAATATTTGTCAAGTTCCATTACACGTAAAATATGACTGAATGTTCTAGTATTTTACTAACGACTAGCTTATGCTCGTAACTTCGTACGCGTGGACTACACAATTTTCAAACCCCTATTTCACCCCGTTGAATTTTCAAAAATCTTAGCGGATGCCTACGTCATAATAGCTATCTGCATGCCAAATTTCAGCCTGATCCGTCCAGTAGTTTGAGCCATATCTACTCGTGTGGTTTTAGCTGTGCGTTGATAGATCAGTCAGTCAATGACCTTTGCCTTGTATCTATTTAGATATGACATAGGATAAAAATATAACGTCTTATCTCTATTATAGGTGGCCAAGAAGGGCAATACTGCTAATTCCTTACGTTGCATACTGCAGTAGTCCTAACGTAGACCTAGCATGAGATAACCACATCACTGATGTAGAGTGAAAGTTTGAGGAACTAAAAGGTTGTTGATGTTATAATGTTACAAAACTTACAATAAACCTTACAGATAGCTTAATCTAATTAAGTACTGTACCTATGTTTATACCTACGTGGAATGGTGGCATTTGAATACTGCCTCCATTTCTTTAGCTAGGTTGATTCTCTATGGATTAAAAGAGCCAGCGGCGCCCTTCTGTCATCAGATGAGTAAATATAAAATACCCTGTGTATCAATTGTTGGATATTGTGTCTGTTTAGAAGATTGATAGCTATTTAGATAAAGCGCGCTATTATATATTTTAAAATGAACTGCCCTTGTCTTATCATACCTAGCTTACAAAATAATGTAAAACAAAAAGTCTTCAGTATGCTCCGGTCCTAAAAAGCGTGGGCTGTATTGATATTTATACAAACAAGCCCTAAGATTAATATTTCTTAGCCGTGATATTTGTATAGGGTAAGCAGGAAGTGCTGTGGGCACTTTTGCGCTTTTTTTTGTTGGGGAAATGTTTTTGTTTGACCACGGGTATGTATTTATTAGTAAAATAAATTAAACACGGTAACCTGGATACAGTAAGTAATGGTTTGGCCGTAACTTGATGTATGGCCTGAGAAAAACAGTAGACTTCTGCACACATACTTAATCAAGCTGTCTGGTCACTTCACACACATAATATTAAGAAAATGTATATCTGATGCCAGCGATTTCGTCGGCGTGAAATTTGTTATTATTCTAATTTCTAAGATAAAAAATATGTAAGGACAACATTACGCATAGTCTAACCTTTCGAAGATCTCCCTAGCGCAGTGGTGAGCGCTGTGGTTTTATTAGTCGGAGGTTGCGGATTCGATTCCCGGCAAGGGTAATTTGGAATTTTATAATTTCCAAATTTTCTCTGGTCTGGTCGACGGTTTAACAAGACTATCTTACCCTTCCAACCTAGCTCACTTCCATCTTAGACTGCATTATTTTGTCTGGTGGGAGGCTTCGGCCATGGCTAGTTACCACCCTACCGGCAAAGCCGTGCCGCCAAACGGTAAAGCATTCTGGTACGATGCCTTGTAGAAACCAAAGGGGTATGGGTTAAATAAAAACTTCCAGGTTAGCCCTGCACTTCCATCTTAGACTGCATCATCACTTACCATTAGGCGAGATTGCAGTCAAGGACTAACTTGTACCTATCTGAATTAAAACTCTTGATGCTCAGTCAACAAATCGTGTGGTAAATGGTAACGGACGTACAGTTCCGACAGTGGTCAGAAGGGCGAAGTGATTTTAATGTGAAGGGGGAAGACGCGCCGGAATTTAGAAAATAAATGTCTTTTCTTTCTATTTCTTAGGTTTCATGCCAAAATCACTGAAACCCAGCTCCGTGTTCACAAGAGACCGGTAAAATGTACTTATTCAAGCTCCTAATACGGCATTCAGTCGAGATAGACTTTGTTTGTATTGTGCCATAAATTTCACCGCACCATTTTCTGGCGGCGGGCCAGAGGAACAGTGTGTTCACAACAGGATTTATTGCGAGACACCTCATAAAGAGCGATCATATTTTGTCGAGTAATTTGATACTTCATACTTCCGTATCTAATGAATGGTAATTTCCGTTGCGTTAGGTACTCGTACTTACAAAGTTACAATCTAATTTTTAACCGACTTCCAAAAAGGAGGTGGTTCTCAATTCGGCTCTTTTTTTTAAATGTATTACATCGATTTTTTCCAGGTTTCTCGACTGATCAGCAAATTTTTTTCTACACTACAATTTTTTTTATTTTTTTATTTTTTTTTAGTATGTACTTATGTAAGATGATATTTTTGCCCAAAATGTAGGACCGGACTGGATGAGGAAAGCTCGAGATAGGGAGCTTTGGAGAGATTTGGGATTTTTTTATTTTATTTATTTATTTATTTACTTATGTATGAAGTCGGGCGAACATAAAAGAAACTAGAAATTACCTGCACGTGTAGAAACTAGCAACAAAAGTTATTTTTAGGGTTCCGTACCTCAAAAGGAAAAACGGAACCTCTATAGGATCACTTTGTTGTCTGTCTGTCTGTCTGTCCGTTTGTCTGTCAAGAAACCTACAGGGTACCTACCTACCCGTTGACCTAGAATCATGAAATTTGGCAGGTAGGTAGATATTATAGCTGACATTTGGGAAAAATCTGAAAACCGCGAATTTAGGGTTGGATCACACAAAAAAAATTAAATTGTGGTCATGACTAATAATTAGTATTTTCAACTTTCGAAGTGAGTGACTATATCAAGTGGGGTATCATATGAAAGGTCTTCACCTGTGCATTCTAAAACAGATTTTTATTTATTTTTATGCATCATAGTTTTTGAATTATCGTGCAAAATGTCGAAAACATACGACTGTAGTACGGAACCCTCATTGTTCGAGCCTGACTCGCACTTGGCCGGTTTTTACTTTGTAGTGGTTTTGGAAGTCGGTTTTTTAAATATATTTTTTTATTCATATAGGTACCGAACTGTGCGTGTTGCCAGTGCTGAAATATAGATCCGAGACATGGTTGCTAACTATGGACCTCATAAGAAAGCTCAGAGTCACTAAGCGGGCGATGGAGAGAGGTATGCTTGGAGTTACTCTACGCGATCAAATCAGAAATGAGAAGATCCGTAGGAGAACCAAAGTAACCGACATGGCCCAGCGGGTGACGAAGTTGAAGTGGCATTGGGCAATGCACTTAGTTCGAAAAACCAATATGCGTCGGGTTCCAAGATGCTGGAATGGCGACCTCGCATCGGAAAGCGCAGCGTTGGAAGATCCTCACTAGGTCGACGGATGACATCAGGTGAGTCGCAGGGAGCCGCTGGATTCAGGCGGCGCACCTAGGTACCTATAGAACGCAACAGGTCAAGATGGCAATCAGGGTGGGGACGCCCCGCTCACCCACACAGCCCCTGCGGTAACCCGGTGCGGGATAGTGCGGGTGACGTGCGGGTGGGCGGGGCGTCCCTTCCGGCGCATACCTAGATTGCCATCTCGTCCTGTCGCAGGCTAGTATAAGTAGATAAACTTTTTCTGCGGCGCTTTTGGCTTTCTCTCGTTGCGTCGTATTTCTCATTGCTGAGGACGTGATCCCTTTCTATTAATCACAATGGTAGGAGTTTTCTTAGTATGATACTTAATGCTTAACTATTCAAACAGCTAACTCTATTTAGCTTTATTATGTCCTTAAAGGTTTTTTTACACAATATACGGACAATACCGGTTCAAAGCTTATAATAATATTATGTATATTGAACACTTATATTACTAGTTTTGGAGTCGACCCAAAACTCTGGGTTTGCTATCGGCTGGCATCAATTCTCAAAGTTAAGCAATAAAATACACGGCGAGGATTTAAGGGTCGTTTTCAATAAACCGTGTTAATTGTTGCACATTTTAAACACAAGCATCATTCGTATAATGCGCATATTAAATATAGAGACAATAGTCTCATTATCTTGAAAGCGGCATAAAATTATTATGTGTGTAGACATAATATAAAATAACAGCATATAATATCTTACGATCTATTATGACCTTAGAAAATAATATATTTTCGTCTCTTCGCTACTTTCAGGTAACACGGGGAAAGTTATATTAGGATTAGATATCAATTTAAAATTAGATCGCCAATAAAAGCAAAATTGGTTACATAAGTTAGGAAAAAATTAACGCTTACTGTAATTTTAACCGTCTGTCATGCAACTGAGACTCGATAATTTTATTAAACTCTATTCTCTCAAAATATACCCTGCTCCAAAAAAATTTTATGTTACCTATTGCAAGAAATGATTTTGCAAGTTAATATTATTAGTTTAGGTAAGTATAGTTGTAAAAATCTACATAACACAACCACCACAATTATTCTCTTCTATTTTATCTTCTATTCTATTTTATCTGCGATAAATGCGGATCTAAAGCCAATTAAGATACAAAATTATTATTATTTTTCTGTAATAAACATCCTAGTGTAGGTATAAAATAAAAAGCGGGGCAAGGAATACAAATAGTGATACAATTTGATCATTGGATACTTGAAGATATCGCTCATAGCGCTTTTCTTTTCGTTATTTTCTGACTTTACTATATCTCTAGGAGCTGACCCTTAAGATAGTAATGGCGACCGATTCCTATTGTCACTGGGTACAGAAATCTCTGAATATACGACAAAAAATCTTTCTCTATTTTCCTACTTGATTAGAATAAATTCCTTACAAATGTTTGCAGTTGTAAGTAATACTATACAGTGGTAAAGAGATTGATTCGTAGCCATTTAGTTAGCATAAAAAAATCGTTCTTTACTTTGTTTTTCTTTTACGTTTTTAGGGTTCCGTACCTCAAAAGGAAAAAAGGAACTCTTACAGAATCACTTTGTTGTATGTCTGACCGTCAGTCCGTCGTGTCTGTCAAGAAAACCTATAGGGTATTTCTCGTTGACCTAGAATCATGAAATTTGGTAGGTAGGTAGGTCTTATACTTAGCACAAGTAAAGAAATAAATCCGAAAACCGTGAATTTGTGAATTTGTGGTTACATCACAAAAATAAAATTAAAATGTTCATGCGCAAAAAAATTGTATTAAAAATAGCTGTCGCACGCGTCAGCCACCTTTGTTGCTTCTAACTTCAGGTGGCGGCGTTTGTGGCCGTCGCATGTGGCTCGTGGGCGGCCAGGCTTAGGGTGAGATCTATAGAGCGTTTGAGACAGATTTATGTGAGAGATATACATCTGTCTCGTTTTGACTCTGTCTTAAGTCTAAGCAAAGTAAGAGTGCGCTCTATAGATCTCACCCATAGTGTCGGGGGTGCGGTATGAGCTGAGCGTATCTTAATATGGGTGTGAGGAGACATTGCGCCGTGGTCACGTAGGCTCTACACAGAAAGACTCTCAGAGGGACGTGGGGATTTGGACACTTGTTCTTGTACTTGGCAAATATTTTGTGTAGTGCTAAGGAATGAAATTGTAATAAAATATTCTCACATTAGCTATAGAAAATATAGAGATGATGATGATGACCCTTATTTAGAACTAATAATAACCATAAGTACGCGACAGGTTGAGATGGCAATCGGGGTATGAAGCGGGGGGGACGCCCCGCACAACCGCATGGCCCCCGCGCTATTCCACACCGGGTTAGCGTGGAGGACGTGCGGGCGTGCGGGGTGTTCCCACCCCGATTGCCATCTCGACCTGTCGCGTACTATAACATATGTAGTTAATTAAGCTAAACATAAGAAACAAGCTTTTTTCCGCGACTTTGTTGACGTAATTTATAGCCTACTAGCTGATGCCTGCGACTTCGTTCGCGTGGATTTAGGTTTTTAAAATTTCCGTGGGAACTCTTTGATTTTTCAGGATAAAAGTAACTTTGGAGTTACCTGGGTGTTTAACTATACACATTCAAAAAATCAAGTCGAAACGGTAGCTAGTAACTTAATTATTCTTTAATTAAGTCTATATTATTATTATTCTTTAATTAACTATATATTATCTTATATTATTTTACCATAATCATAATATTTTGATTATGATTATTTAAATTATTGCCGACCTTCTAAAAACCAAGTCGACCGTAATTCTTTGATGAAATTAATTGAACAAAATGTAGTCAAATGAATCTGTTTATGCCCTTACAGACTTAATCATCTCAAATAAAATGTATTAAATATGTACCTAATTGGAAGTAAAATTGTAAGCTTCATGTAATTAAGTAAGTATCGTTGGTACAATTAACACGACTTTGAAGTTCAAAGACTTTGTATAGATAGTATTTAATTCAATTATTGAGTAAAATAATATTATGCTTATAAATTAGTTTTTCACAAAATTATGAAGTATACAAGATAGCCTAGTGGTTACAACGTCTACCTCCTATTCGGGAGGTCGGCGGTTCGATCCCGGGCACGCACCTCGGAGCTATGTGCGTTTTGAAAAATTAAATATGTGAGGAAATCTGCATGCCTGAGCGTTCTTCTTATAAAATGTTCTCAAGGGTGTGTTAAGTCTGCCAATCCGCACTTGGCCAGCGTAGTGGAGTATGGCCAAACCCTTATACTGAGAGCAGACCTGTGATCTGTAGTGAGCCGGCTATGGGTTGATCAAGATGAAGCAAGTAATTAATAATTAGGGCCTGTTTCACAACACTACAATGACTATTCCGGTGTATCAAAAACCTGATCAGGTTTATCCGTGCATCGACATTCATGTGTTCGCTCGTTATGTACATAATATAAATAATGAAGGTCTGGCACGCACTGGCTCTTAGTTTAAAAAGGAAGTTTTCCATACTGAATTCGAATAAAGCAAGAATATTTCAAGAAATGGTGTCATATTATTATTTATCCTAAAAGGAAAAGGTGACTTACTGACTGATCTATCAACGCATAGCTCAAACTACTGGACGGATTGAGCTGAAATTTTGCAAGCACACAGCTATTATGACGTAGGCATCCGCTAAGAAAGTATTTTTGAAAATTCAACCTCTAAGCGGGTGAAATAGGTGTTTGGAATTTGTGTAGTCCACGCGGACGAAGTCGCGACCATAAGCTAGTGTTATTTATGCGTTATTAAAATTGTAATGAATCTACTCATAAGTCATAATAACTGAGTTTCGAATTTGAATATCAAGATATAGGTGTTATTGTCAGACTCAAACAGCGAATGAGTACAAATACATAATATCCTGGTTTGAATATCAATGTACCTAAGTATATTACCAGGTTCAAATACCTTCTAGGTATCAAGTTAGAATTTAAAACATGGTTAAGAGAAAATGAAACTAATTAACTGTGATTTATAATATTAAAATAGATTTTATGTTTACATTTCTCTATCGTAATTAATTTTTCGTGAAACATGAGCTTTCATCATTGTGCACTGTTGAGTTTTAATGAAACAAATTAATGAGCGGCACCGGCTATCAAAAACCGTAGATGTACACTTCCCAAGAAATACTTACTACACCGAAAATTGTTT
Organism: Maniola hyperantus; assembly: GCF_902806685.2. Classification (NCBI taxonomy): domain Eukaryota; kingdom Metazoa; phylum Arthropoda; class Insecta; order Lepidoptera; family Nymphalidae; genus Maniola; species Maniola hyperantus. The sequence continues at coordinate 13,100,078 of NC_048540.1, read as the reverse complement.
ATTTAGAGCTTAAGATCTCAATAATGTTCAAATTGCATGACCAAAATGCCGAGAACTTCCTAGGGGTGAAGAAATGAGCCCATTGGGCGGTACGCAAGAGAGGCTCCGGCGCACGTTCGTAAGAGTTCCCAGAGGATGGCCACCGAGGGGCAGTTTTTAGTGGGTAGAAATCCCCATAATCCGACCTCTCTTTGAAAGAGATCGGTTAAGTACCTATTTTGAGAAGATTTTCCCCCCGTCAACAAAATAAAAGGGGTGAAGATTTACTGTACCTACTTTTTTATTCCATTACTTGGTGGTAAGTGATAGTGTAGTCCAACATAGTAACTAACCCAGTGCGAGATAGCGTGGGTGACGTGCGGGTGTGAGGGGCGTCCCCCCGCCTCATACCCCTATAAAATTGCCATCTCAACCTGTCGCGTACTATAGGTACTGTTGAACTACATTCAAGATATTCTGTAAAGAACTACTGTATATCCTGGATGTAGTATATCAGGGTAGAGGCTTTGAAATTTATGATGCCAACCGTTATCGGTTCGTTTAACGCGAACAATGGAAACGCATTTCGCTTCTACGTAACACTAATTAACTTAAAATTATTATAATTTTCCAGTCAAGAAAATATTCAACCCCTTCGCATTGGTGCTTTTATTTAATTACGAATGGGTCGGATGACCCATAATTTTTTCCCTAATTATAATTATAATTTAATAACCATAATTATAATTTTTTCCCTAATTTTGGTAATGATTCTACCTTTTTTATTGTTGGTTATAGGCGCACGCTTGACCACGATCACTCCTGATGGGAAATGATAATGTAGCCTAAGATGGGACGCGTTTGCCTAAAAGGTGCCTATTCACTGTTGTTTTGTGTCAAAAGTACGATTCGCCTTTAAATTAAAGACTAAAATCGTACTTTTTAGATTAGATTAGATTAGATTTTATTTATTTGCTTTCATGTACATTAATTGATAGTGGGTACTGTTGACATGACAGTTGACACATAAAGCTAAAATGGCGAGTGAGATCTCAAAACGTATGCATTTTACCTAAGAATTCCAGTTACTTTCATGGCCCACTATACATTAGTACTAGAAGCACTAAAGTTACTCTTTTGTAATGAGAGACTAAGTTAAATCTAAGTACCTAACTCGTATCTTACGAGTCATGATCGTTTTAGTATGTAACCCACAGAATTTAAATTATGTATAGTATAGATATGGTATCTGTCATTGCAATATCGGATAACGTATTTTCGTTTTGAGCAACTTACGAGTTTACTACTCGTAAGCAGCTCAAAACCACACACACACTTCTCTATTACCTCATTACTCAACTTTAAACCCATAATACTCGATGTATTGTGGGTTTGAAAAATACTAAATCACGAAAACTACAAAATGAGGCAAATGGTTATTGGTATTGGATTGCGTTTAGGTAGTACAACAATAACGCCAAGTTTTTGCTAGCGTTCTGCGGAGTGGCTGATCAGTCAACGCACAGCTCAAACCACTGGACGGATCAGGCTGAAATTGACGTAGACACCCGCTAAGAAAGGATTTTTGAAAATTCAATTCAATAAGTGCCTAGATATGCCTTTACAATAACTACCTACTGCACGGTGATAAGCTCGCACTTATCTTTACCATTTATTTCATCGGCATCAACCGTTATAAGTCCCGCAATTTCCATTATTTCCATACGCCACGGTCTTATGACACCTGAATCCAGAGGCTCCCTGCGGCTCATTTGATGCAGTCTGTCCACCTAGTGGGGGCGTTTTCTAATGCTGCGCTTTCCGTTGCAAGTGGCCATTTCCAAACTTATTCTGACTTCCGTGACCCCTGGGAGCAATATATTAAGCGGTAGAGAGCGTGTCACTGCAGAGTTATTTATGTCGGTATGCGATAAAATCTATGTTTCATTGAATGTAAAGGGTATAAAATCTATGTTTCATTGAATGTAAAGGGGATAAAATCTATTAGAGAGAGAGAGCCAGCGCGTGCCAGAACTTCGTTATTTTATAAAAGCTGAAAGTTTATATCTGCGTATTGTCCCCAACACAGGGAGAAACGATCAGCAACTATGAAGTTTGGATCATGATGGCTTTCATTTTCGTCGGTCAAGTGCGAGTTACACTTGCACACGAAGGTTCCCGTACGTATTTTATTATATTCCATCGTAGAATAAATAACACTTTTTAATTTCTATAAATTTTCATGGTGGTACTTTTGAAAATCTTTTTATTTGTTGTTATAGCAGCGATAGAAATACAATTAATTTCTTAAATGCATATTTTTATTTATTTATTTATTTAAACAACAGCTTTATTGTTAACAAAATTACAGAGAGTTAGGATACAGGATACACTTACAAAAACAAAGGGCGACCTTATCACTAAAGTGATCTCTTCCAGGTAACCCATACTTAAGAACTTATAGAACTGTAAGACGGGGAGTCGCAATTCAGCTAAATATATGGGTATAATGGGTAAACATACACTCTAATAGATACATACTATAAAATATCATCATCATCATCAGCCTGTGGACGTCCACTGTTGGACATAGGCCTTCCCTAGTTTGGGCTATGTCAGTGACCTTGGTTCTCCTGCGGATCTCCTCATTTCGGATCTTATCCCTCAAGGAAACTCCTAACATAGCCCTCTCCATAGCTCGCTGAGCCACTTTTAATTTGTGAACAAGGCCGTTTGTCAGTGTCCACGTTTCAGCACCATAGGTGAGGACGGGAAGAACACACTGGTTAAAGATTTTCGTCTTCAGGCACTATAAAACATAATATATTATATTATATACATGTATATAAATAATATATTAAATCCATAGATTAATTATTGGTCTCGCATGATTAAATCAATATAATATAATTAAATAAATAATACATAGCCAACATACTATATTACTTATGACAGAAAATCTAAATTTACAGCGACAGCGATAGTGTTTCTTGACACGGTTTTAAAAGATTGCCAGCAATTTATATATTTATATATTTTTGTTTTTATTATGTCGGTCAGTCGCACAAAACTGCAGCAAAACAACGCAATAGGGAATGCAAAGTACAATTTCCCCGGTCGTCGAACTGTGCAAAGCACATACATAAGCGCTTCGCTGCACAGCTTCTGTAATAAAACTACTGCACTTTCTTTGACTCTTATCTTCGTGTCTACGTAGAGATGTTTACTTTAATGAGTAGAGTGGATATTGATACTCCTCTTTTTACTTAACTGTATGTTAGTGTTAATTTGTTCCTTACATCATTACATTATTGAGCGAAGTAGAGTTGTCAAACCGTGACATGAGGGTTATAGTTAGTTGGAGCGAGCAATGGAAAGACTATGCTTGGAAATTCTCTATGACGTGATAAAATCAGTAATGAGTAAATCCGCAAGAAAACCAGAGTAACCGGAGTAGTGGTGGGTGGGGCGGCGATGGCTTATGATGATGACGATGATTATGATGACTTGCAGCTTGTTGTTGTCTTTTCTCTCTTTGTCCTATCTGTGACTAATAAAAAGTTTATATCCCCTAGATAAAGATATTGTGACCTTTCCTTTTCTCTAGTAGAAAGAGAACATCAAGTCATTGTCCTACATTTCGTTCTTATCCTTTGAAAATTGCATTTGTACAAGTCTCTTGGCAACTAGACATCATTGTAGACTATATTTTGCACTGGGCTACGCTGCTACGGCGTAGCATGATTCAAGAATTTTTGAAGAAAAACTTCTTTAAGGTATGATTCCGAACCACGCTGCACGCAGCAGCGCTGCCGCAACAGTGCTGTCACCAGCTGTCACAGTCCTGTCGCGGCACTACTGGTCCCCATACAATCTCTATAAGCTTATATGACATTACATTCTGAGCTAGGTAGCAATGTTCCGCTACATTGCTGCCGCGACATTGCTGCATTTGCATATTGCATGTTCGTCTCCGGGTTACAAGTTTCTCCAAAATCGGTTAAACGAGTGGGCCGTGAAAAAAGGAGGAAAAGCCAGACATAACACTTTTGAATTATAATTATTAGTTTGGATTCTATGTTGTGAATAAAGACGTAGGTGTAATCCCTGCATGACTTTAATCAAAACAAACAACTGCAAAGCGTGGCTCTATTCGAAGGCTTCGATATTAATCCTCACGGACTTTGCCTCGAAGCTATTTGCAATGTCAGCCTTCTATAATCGACTAAGAGCCGCAAGGGCCAGACATTCGTTATTTTATAAAAGCTCAAAGTTTATCAGGTCACTCACTTGCCAACAGGTCTGATTGCAGCCAAGCGCTAGTCTATGAATTAAAAAAAAATCTTTGCTTTGTCCTACAGGCAGGAACGATCAGCTACTATGAATTTTGGATCATAGTGGCTTTGGCAGATAACAGGTAACAAAGGTATAAAAATCTTACGTCAAAATTTACACTATAAAGTATAAACTTTGACGTAAGATTTTTTTCACCTATATTACCTGTTATCTGTCAAAGTCACCATGATCTAAACTTCATAGTCACGGATCGTTCCTCTTTCTGCTAGGGACAATGCGCAGA